>NC_085870.1:4129252-4156752 GCF_034702125.1 Engraulis encrasicolus
GGAGGAATTTGTGGAAATCAGAAACGCATGGCTTTACTGTCTTGTTATTCCGCCCTGTTCCACCTGGATAGTGTTGTGAATCTCACATAAATTTGAGTACAACTTATTTAATTAATGGGAATGGACGTTTCCTTCAAACTCTGCACGAGTCTTGGTCACATTATGAGTCTTGGTTGTAGTGTGTGCGCAGCATCACTGATGGGATTTAAAGGTACACTGTGCAGGAAATGGTCAAAAAGGGTACTGCAACTATGCTGCTCATTGAAACTGGGCTGTCTATTGCCAAATTTGATATTTTCATGAAAGTTTACGAAGTAATAAACAAATATTTTCTAGCATGGCCCAAGTACAGTCATTTTTGAAGCTAAAAATGGCTATTTCTGGAAATTCAAAATGACGGACAATGGAGAAGACCCCCCTTTTCATGTAAGAAAAGTGAAATTTTTTCAGTCATAATGAATACTTAGAATTTTATGGTGGTGGTAAGTTTTCATGAAAAAGGTAACATTAGTGAATGGGCAGCATGAAGTCTGGAAATAAACAACAAAAAATCTCACACAGTGTCCCTTTAATGAGGTGTCTGTGTCTCAGGAAGTTAGAACTGCCACACAGTCATACAATGTATATTTAGGGATGCACGATGTATCGGCCAGATGAATCGGTATCGGCCAATATTTGACATTTCTCAAAATATCGGACATCAGTCCGATGGGTAAAACTGGGCCGATGTTAACACCAATGTTTTTTTTTTATATGTTACGGTTCTAAAAGATTGGACTTGATGGTGACTTTCATTCTTTCTTCTAGTTTGTCTCTATTTTTTATCTAATTTTATCACAGGGAGTTAAAAAGGGTTTTTTGGAAATAAGAGGACATTCAAAAATTCATTTTGTTTGCATCATTGTCAGTCTGTATTAAATGTTATCTCTTTAAAAAAAACAAAAAACATCGGTATCGGTTATCGGCCAAAACCGCAATATAAATATTGGATATCGGTATCGGCCGAAATTTTTCACATCTTGCACCCCAATGTATATTACAAAAAACACCCATCAGATTCATATTCTATAGGTTTGCCTACAACAGGAAGGGTTAAACTTACCATCATTTGAAATGTAGTGTTCAAAACCTGTAACATCACAATATGATTACCAGTAAAATCTTTGTGAAGTGGGTTACAGATTACCAATAGTGTTCATCAGGTTCATTTCAATGAAAACTATTTCTGATTTGTTAATTGTTCAGCTGTGTTGTTACGCCCCTGTTGTATTACAAATTACCATCTGGCAACATATTATAGTTCATCAGCTCCAGAGATATTCTATAGAGATATGGCAACATAATAGGGTTCTATGGGCACCTAACGCGACCAGGTTCCGGTCTGCCTAAAGGGGCGTGTCATAATGCTCCTACAATGAATAGAACAATCCTTAGGTCTGCCTAGGTCTGCCTAAGGGGGGGCATAATAGAACCAGGAAACAATGGGCCAATGGAACCTCTCTCTCTCTACTCTCTCTGTCAGCTCCCTCGTCACACCTACAGGATACACCTGACTGATAAGTTATTAAATATTCACATTAGCAGACAAATAATAAACGATCATCCATTCCAGACACCCACATAACACGTGCACACGTGGCCACACACAAAATGCACTCTACGCCAGAGAGTATGAATATAAAACACAAACACCCAAAACATTCCTGCTATGCTTCAATCAAAATGGCGCACATCCATCCCATCCCACATCCTGGGCCAAGCTACCAGGGGGCCGGGCCGGCAGACAGAAGAGCAAACCTACAGTAGGCCCAACGCAGTGTGTTTGGAACGGAGTAGTGGAGCGGAGAATGTTTAAACGTCCCATGCTTTGTCTTGGCCACAGCCACACCGAGAGAAAGAGAGAGGGAGAGAGAGGAAGAGAGTGAGAGAGAGAGAGAGAGAGAGAGAAGGTAGAGAAATGGAGGTACAGAGAAATACAGACAGAAAGTCTGATAGAGAACGAGAGAGGAAGAGAAAGAGAAGGAGGAGAAGAGAGAGAGAGAGAGAGAGAGAGAGAGAGACAGAGGGAGAGAGAGAGAGAGAGAGAGAGAGAGAGAGAGAGAGAGAGAGAGAGAGAGGGAGAGAGAAGGAAGAAAAAGTGACATAGAAATACAGACAGAGTCTGGTAGAGAAAGAGAGAGGGAGAGAGAGAGAGAGAGAGATAAAGAGAAAGAGAAAGAGAAAGAGAGAGAGAGAGAGAGAGAGAGAGAGAGAGAGAGAGAGAGAGAGAGAGAGAGAGAGAGAGAGAGAGAGAGAGAGAGAGAGAGAGAGAGAGAGAGAGAGAAGGACGAAAAAAGGGAAAAAGGGAGGGACAGAGAAATACAGACAGAAAGTCTGATAGAGAAAGAGAGAGGGAGAGAGAGAAAGAGAGAGAGAGGGGGGAGAAGAGAGAAAGACAGAGGATAAGGATGAGGGACTTCTGCAGACACAGCAGTTGGATGAGCGCTCTACACTATCAATGGCACCAAGGAGCTCTCAAACAAAAACCAAAGGCCACCGCCATCCTGTTGCCAGGACAAACCTGCAATCCTGTACGTCAAAGATGTTCGGGCCTACGCTGGTGTTCAATCCTGTACGTCAAAGATGTGTGTGTGTGTGTGTGGCTGTGTGTGTGTGTGTCCTGCAATCCTGTACGTCAAAGATGTTCGGGCCTACGCTGGTGTTTGTTTTTCTCCGAAGGGGGTGGATTGGGGTCGAGGTCCTGTATGTGTATGTGTGTGTGTGTGTGTGTGTGTGTGTGTGTGTATGTGTGGGCCACGTGTGTTGGTTTGGCCGAAGCATCGGAGGGATGAGGTCACTGCTGCTGCTGCTGCTGGTGATGGTGGTGGTGTTGCCATAGCAACGCCTGACCACTGGCGCCAAAAGGCCACGGGGTCGCGGAGAGCGTAAGCGCCCGTGACTCGGCAAAGGAGGCGAGGGGAAGCTGTGTGTGTGTGTGTGTGTGTGTGTGTGTGTGTGTGTGTGTGTGTGTGTGTGTGTGTGTGTGTGTGTGTGTGTGTGTGTGTGTGTGTGTGTGTGTGTGTGTGTGTGCGCGCATGTCAAGGCAGGGCAGCATGCCCCATGTCTACTTTCCGGTACTTGTGCCACTCCTCCAGAAAAAACGTGTGCCAACCCAAGCAGCCAAGACTGTGGCAGCATGTCCGCTGAGCTGAGCAGGCGCCCTTGTGCCCTCTCTCTCTTTCTCTCTCTCTCTCTCTCTCTCTCTCTCTCTCTCTCTCTCTCTCTCTCTCTCTCTCTCTCTCTCTCTCCCCCTCTCTCCCTCTCTCTCTCTCTCTCTGCGCTTGTTAAAGCCAATTCCCCCCCAACCGACTTTCCCGGCCAGCGCTCTTGCCCCCCCCCCCCACTTCTGATGGAGGATATACAAATGTGTGAGTTGTGTGCATGTTTTATGCTGTGTGTAGGCTGTATGTGCGTGTGCATGTGCGTGTGCGTCTGTGTGTGTGCATGTTTATACGCGTGTCTGTCTGTCTGTGTGTGTGCATGTTTATACGCGTGTCTGTCTGTCTGTGTGTGTGTGTACATGCTGCACATGTGCCAGACAAAGTCCCGGAGATGCAGTCCAGTGACCAGCCCAAGCCCAGGGCCACAAAGACCATTCCAGGCCCCTGGCCCTGCCTGCTAAAGCCTGCCCGCCCTGGCCCGCCTTTACTTTCGACCAACAAAATATTGACTCGGGTGATTTAACGTCCCGCGTTGCAATGCCCCATTGAAGGTCACAGCCCATACCTACAGGTGGTCATGGGACAATTGCTGTCCAGTCTGGTCTCGTCTCAGAGAGAGAGAGAGAGAGAGAGAGAGAGAGAGAGAGAGAGACAGAGAGACAGAGAGAGAGAAACAACGGCTAGATATTTGGCAGTCAGTAATCCTGTGGCCATATATTTTATTTTCAGAGATGTGCCGGTGGTCCGATGGGCCGCCGTTGCCATAGCTTACTTCCTCTTAGAAATGCTCCCCTGCCTTTGAACGTGACCATGGATGACTCCCCCTATGGAGCAAACGCAGATGGCTGCTGCCGTTTACAGCAGACTTTATGTTACAAGGAAACGGTATAAAGTATAAAAACAACCTCAAAATAAGAAGTCCAGGGCAGCACAGCCAGCTATCAAGAAGGTAAGTCAACATATGTCTTGGTTTCTGTCCCTCACACTTTAAGGTAGACATTCAGGGTTCAGAGAGGTGAAAGCCCTTCTACGTTTTGCCTGGTCTCCCCATGCCCTTGTACTACTCCTTTCATAGAGAGGGTCTCTGAACCTCCATAACTGGCTTCGCCAAACCAAATGCAGTGCTTTAAAATCACGTTTGATCGATTGATTGATTGATTGATTGATTGATAATTGTTGTAGGGGCCGTGGAGCAGACCGGTAGGCTCATTGCCTTTTGGGCGGAGCCGCACAATACAGGCTTTTTGTAGTAGTCCTGCTGTACATAACCGTGTGTTTTGTTTTTCAAAACAAAGTGTGGAGAGGCAGCCTTGAGCTTCTATGCTTCAAAGCTTTGGAACCAGCTTCCAGATGACGTAAAAAATGCACCCACTATTGATGGCTTTAAATCTAGACTCAAGACAAAGCTGTTCTCAGATGCTTTCCCCTAGCTTAAGTTACATATCATTCTTATTTCTTTATTATTATTATTATTATTATTATTATTTTTATGTTTATTTAATTTTTATTTTTTTATTATTATTGTTACCTTGTATTTTATCTTAATGTTTTACATGTTTTTTGACTCTGATTTATTTCCTTCTTTCTTCCTTTCCTTTCATTTACATTTGTTAACTTTGTGAAGCACATTGAGTTGCACCTGTGTATGAAATGCACTATACAAATAAACTTGCCTTGCCTTGCTTTGAAGAGTGTTCCAATCCGTAGGGAAAGATTACAACTTCTCACTTCATCAGCAAGGGATGACTTCCCTTTGAAGTGCACTCCAAACCTAAGTGAAGTGTGGAGTGGTGGAAATGGGACACAGCCCATAACCTGCTAGACTACCAGGAGAGAAAACAGCAGCCATTCTCAAACTGCGGGCCCGCAAGGTACTCCCCCTTCTAAAAATGAAAATAATAATGTGTTAGTTAGTAGGGGTCGACCGATACAGGTTTTTCAATGGCCGATGCGATACTGATTTTTCTTCCCATCACCCTTGGCCAATACGCAATTTCCGATACCAGATATTTGGGGTCGATATGGGTTTAAAAAAAAGATAAAAAATGACAAATATTCCAGGTCTCAAGTTAGAAATAAAAATTCCTTTAACATTATCAAATAGAGGTAGAAATTTTCCAACGACAATAGCCACACGTCTCTGACACCGGCTTACCACCAACCACATTGACTAACAAATGTTCTGCGGCAAACACTGATGATATGGTCTGATAGGACAACAGATGTGAAAATCTGGCTGAGTAGGGTGTGAGAGAGCAGGGGCCAACTACACAACACTACACTACACATTCTCTCCGATTATTCACACACAGCAACCATCTGACACTAATTAACACAACTTTTCAGCCACGTAGGTGAGCTAATTAGAGATATGAGGTCAGGTAAAAGCCAACACACGGCAGGAGTTTTTTGCCGTTTGAAGCTGGGGGTTACCCTGCCCTGCCGTGGCCAACCGGTTGGGCACTCGCCTGCCATGCGGCTGACCCGGGTTCGATTCCCAGCCTGGGTCCTTTGCCGACTCCTCCCCATATCTCTCCCAATTCGCTTCCTGTCCACCTCTCACACTGTCCTATCAAATAAAGTCGAAAAAGACCATATATATACGGGCCACTGCTTTACAAGGCAGCCGAAAGAAATATATATATATAAAGAAGGTGGGGGTTACCCTTCCCTTGCGTAACAAACGAGAAGTGTACTATTCTCTCATACTCATACATACATAAGTGTGTTGAATGATTAACAGAGTAATACTGCCAATGTAAGCAACATGTCATTGACAGGAGACATTCAAATTTGGTTGGCTTTTCGAGTGCAGTGCAGTGGAACACTGGTTCCGTGGCGGAGATGGATGATGTCATAATGGCGTAGATGAATGATGTCATAATGGCCTCCACTCTCGCAGGCGCTCTATTCTATTGGTCACCATTCCGGGCCACTGCTTTACAAGGCAGCCGAAAGAAAAAGAAAAAGAGAGAGAGAGAGAGAGAGAGAGAGAAAGAAAAGCAGAAAGAGAAAGAAAAGCAGCCCTGTGCGTGCAGGGGCACCTCCTGAAAGCAGTCATTACACTGCCATTTGCACCTGCTGCCACAACTTAAGGTTAAACACTGCCCTCCACATCACTTGGACAGGTGCCAGGGAACATTTTGACAGCTGTCAGTTGTTTGAACTTGAAGTCACAGAGTAAACCGAGGGGGCATGGAGTCAGCGAGTCAGTCGATTGAGTCGAGAGGCATTAGCTGGTGAGATCCGTCAGGCGCGCTCGCCGAGCCTCGGGACAAAGTGCTGAGGGACTGGATTCTAAACACCTTGTCAGCTCTAACCGAACAGTTCTGGTTCACGGCGACCGCTGCACCAACTGAGCAAAGGAGCGACGCAGCCTCACTCAGGAATTACGCAAGCCTGCCGCCTGGCCTGACCACAGTCCAAGGGGCCCCACGGGCGGGCGGGACCTGGTAGCCACATACTGTATGTACATCCTGTACTGTGTCCACCGAGAAACAGCAGCAACAGTGTGTGTGTGTGTGTGCAAAACAGCTTCACTTATGGGCCGGGATTTCAGCTCTGCTTGCCTTGCCAGGCATGTTACTGTATGTATGAGGCCAGGCCGAGCAAACTCGACCCTTCACCAGGGGTTTCTATTACGATGCCGTCAATGCAAATAAATTACATAAATCAAACAATAATAATAACAAAAAAAGATGTATCACACACACACACACACACACACACACCCCTCCGGTTCCAAGAATTTGGCCCTTGCAATAACGGATTTATATAATATACTCTGACCTAAGCACAGTGATTTTCAATGAGGTCTTGCTGCGATGGTCATTTCGGGCTGCTTGATCAGCTCTAGGCCCCTGTGAATGCACCCCCCCCCCCCCCCAAAAAAAAAAAAACCCCTACATTTATGTGTCTTTTTTGCCACAAAAAACGGAGTTACTGCGTTCTTGGCTAGTACAACTGTCTACTCCCAAACCATTCCCATTGGAAATTGCTGCAGTAACTCGCCGACTTACTGCGTTTTTGAATTGTATGACGTAACATAATTTTTGCACTTAGTTTCAACATGATTTTTCTCCAAAACGGGACGATGTTGGACCACAGTACTTTGACACAAGACAAATGAGGTAGTTTAAAGCCCATTTCCGATCTAAACTCAATTTCAACCATTTTCAAGTTACTGCGTTCTTCTTTGGCACGGCAGTATGGGGCGGGATTTCAGCTCTGCTTGCCTTGCCAGGCATGTTACTGTATGCAGCCAGGCTGAGCAAAACTCGACCCTTCACCAGCTTACCAGCAGGGCTTTCTATTACCATGCCGTCAATGCAAATCAATTAAATAAATCAAACAATAATAATAACAAAAAAAGATGAATCACACACACACACCCCTCCGGTTCCAAGAATTTGGCCCTTGCAATAACGGATTTATATAATATACTCTGACCTAAGCACAGTGATTTTCAATAGAGGTGCTCCGATCACCATTTTTTGGCCCGATCACCGATACCGATCACCAAAAATCTTTATCTGCCGATTACCGATCATTGCCGATCACAAAAATGATTTCCTATTTTTTTAATAGCATATTAATTATCCTTATTGAATACCATTTCTGCCCATAAACCAATCAATTTTAATTTGCATATGTCTATTATTAGGCTATTATTATTATTATTATTATTATTATTATTATTATTATTATTATTATTATCTTTCAGACTAGTGTTGGTAATACAGTCTACAGTATTAATCAATGTATAAGTTATTGCATAGAATAACTAAACTAAACTGAAACATTAGGCTACATCAAATAGTCTTCCACATACGAGAAAAAAACAACCTGTCGCTTTAAATGAGCAGCCTCGTGAGGAGAGCCCCTCCCCTCTCTGTCACCGTCCACAGTTGCAGTGCTCCACTACCGTTCTGAATGTCTCTCTCAAGTTTTAACCACATCTGTCGCCGTTTGGTGTTTCAGCGACTATCAAACTAATCGACTGACTGCCAATTACAACTTTGAAAACAATAATTGACATGTTTGTGCTGACAACGTGAAGTTGTCGCGTGCTGACAGAGGCAACTACACAGGTTATAACGTAAAATGGCTCACTGGCGAGTACTCAATAAAGTAAACGGCGCATGGAGCGGAAAATCAGATCATTGTTGATGCAGATATGTTATGAATGGTGGAAATGAAGGGGGGAATGGCGAAAAGTTATAGACAAGCAAAGATGCCTTCTTTTGGTGCACTTGCAGCTGTGCAGAGCCAGCGCCTACATGCAGCGCCAGGTGTAAAGGCAAATGGTTGCGTGAGGAATTTAATATCTCTCGATCGGTTTTTTGATCGGCATGTTTTTCCGATCACCGATCAGGCTATTTTTGGCCATTATCGGCCGGTCATGATCGGCAGCCGAGCAATCGGAGCACCTCTAATTTTCAATGAGGTCTTGCTGCGATGGTCATTTCGGGGTGCTTGATCAGCTCTAGGCCCCTGTATTGGTAGTGACTGGGGAGAGGGTGCGGACTGTGGAGGGTGACACAGCAGAGACAAGGGGTGTAAACCACAGCCTTCATGACGATACGATACAGTATCGATTTCTTAAATAAGGGTTTCGATTTTTTTTAGATACTTAAGAATTCCCCACGATACCATGCGATTCGGTTCGATTCGATTTTTTCCAATTACTTTTCCACTACTATTGTGTTATGGAGGTAGGGCATTGCACAGGGGCCAGCGATTCGATTCTTTTCGATTCTTAAGAATGCCCCACGATACGATGCGATTTGATTAAATCGCCGGCCGATACTTCCGATACATCGATACATTTCGATTTTATTTACATCCCTAGCAGAGACAGAGGGCCTCGGAGCCTAGCCAGCGGGAGCAGTGTGGTTCGCAACCTTTTTGTTGTGCATAATATACATGGGTTCACTGTGTTTAGAAACACAGTGTTGTGAGGAGGGGCAAGACACTGGCAGCCAACCACGTGAGCTAATTTTTTGACCGACAGCTGTTTGCAACAATCAGAGGATGAGTTGTGCGCAGCTAGTTTCGCACAGTCAGGAGAAAACAAAATGTAGAACAAATGTACACTGTATAGGGATGCACGACACCATATATATATATTTTTTTTAAATCCGTACGAGTACATTAACTTTTACAGTTGCCGATACCGAGTACCGATATGTGAGCGCAAGGGCCGCCCGTGGCCCAATAGGAGGAGGACGTGCGAGCGCGAGGGCCGCCCGTGGCCCAATAGGAGGAGGACGTGCGAGCGCGAGGGCCGCCCGTGGCCCAATAGGAGGAGGACGTGTGAGCGTGCGGGTCGTGCGTGGCCCAATAGGAGGAGGACGTGTGAGCGTGTGTGGCCCAATAGGAGGAGGACGTGTGAGCGCGAGGGTCGCCCGTCGCCCAATAGGAGGAGAACGTGTGAGCGTGCGGGTCGCCCGTGGCCCAATAGGAGCAGGACGTGTGAGCGTGTGTGGCCCAATAGGAGGAGGACGTGTGAGCGCGAGGGTTGCCCGTCGCCCAATAGGAGGAGGACGTGTGAGCGTGTGTGGCCCAATAGGAGGAGGACGTGTGAGCGCGAGGGTCGCCCGTCGCCCAATAGGAGGAGGATGTGTGAGCGTGCGTGGCCCAATAGGAGGAGGACGTGTGAGCATGAGGGTCGCCCGTCGCCCAATAGGAGGAGAACGTGTGAGCGTGAGGGCCGCCTGTGACTGTTTTCACAGCTGGGAACTGGGCCCAGAGCCCTCGCCCCCAGCCCTATAGCTGACAGTGGCACCCCTGGAGGGCTCGCTCATAACCTCAAACACACACACACACACACACACGCACACGCACACGCACACGCACACGCACACGCACACGCACACGCACACGCACACGCACACGCACACGCACACGCACACGCACACGCACACGCACACGCACACACACACGCACACACACACACACACACGCGCTTACACTTATACGCAAACACTCTCCCTCCACACAAAGTAGCTGCCATCACTCAGCTCCATATCTGTCTGCAGGAGACGCCGTGGTGGTGAACCAAAGACCATGACGAAGAGTGGGTCAACCTTCTCCAGTTGAGACCAAAGTATTTGCGGTCCTGATGGGTTTTGGTGCAAAACCCTCTGTGGGGATAAATTATCAAGAAAACACCAGTAGTATGGCCTGACGTGGCAAAGCCCCTGGTGATTCACAAGGAGAGAGAGAGAGAGAGAGAGAGAGAGAGAGAGAGAGAGAGAGAGAGAGAGAGAGAGAGAGAGAGAGAGAGAGAGAGATTTTCAGTTCAGAAGATTCTGGAATCGTCCGTTCCTTCTCGAGGCTTTTTTTTTTTTGTCTTTCCACCCAGACACATACCTTGTTCCTCCAATAAATTCCACCTCATCTCAACAGAAAAAAATGAAAGAAAAAAGGAAAGAAAAAAGGAAAGAAAAAGAAAGAAATAAGAAAACCACTGGGATGGGTTCCTGGACGAGCTTGAGTGCTGTGGTGTGTGTGTGTGTGTGTGTGTGTGTGTGTGTGTGTGTGTGTGTGTGTGTGTGTGTGTGTGTGTGTGTGTGTGTGTGTGTGTGTGTGTGTGTGCGTGTGTGAGTGACTCACTCACCCCCATGATCTTGCTCCTCTGTTCCACATCCTCCCACATGGAATGGACGATGTAGCGGCACATATACTTCCCCTCACGACCCTGCTGCCGCATACGCACCAGGCACATCCTGCAGGAGGAGGAGAGGAGAGGGGGATAGAGGAGAGGAGAGGGGGAGAGCCGAGGAGAGGAGAGGAGAAGAGGAGAGGAGAGGAGAGGAGAGGAGAGACCTTTAAAAAGCCTTTTATTAACACCATTCAGCCATCATACATTAGCACAGTACAGCCACTGCCCAAAAGCAGAACAACACCCCCCCCCCCCCCCTATATGTTCAAAATCAGCTCTCCGTCCCCCCCAACCTTACACAACACGTCCGACACACACCAAACGTTTGAAAATGTCTCCAAATCATTGACCAAGTGATAATACATGTATTACACCTTGATGAGAGGAGAGGAGAGGAGAGGAGAGGAGAGGAGAGGAGAGGAGAGGAGAGGAGAGGAGAGGAGAGGAGAGGAGAGGAGAGGGGAGGGGAGGGGAGGAGAGGAGAGGAGAGGAGAGGAGAGGAGAGGAGAAGAGAGGAGAGGATGAAGAAGAGGAAGAGAGGAGGAGAGAGGAGAGGAGAGGAGAGGAGAGGAGAAGAGAGGACACAGAGGAGTGGGAAGAGAAGAAGAGAGGAGAGGAGGAGAGGATGGACAGGGGGGAGGAAAAGAGAGGAGATGAGAGGAGAGGAGAGGAGAGGAGAGGAGAGGAGAGGAGAGGAGAGGAGAGGAGAGGAGAGCAGGAGAGATGAGAGGAGAAGCGAGGAGAGGGTGCGGAGGAAAGGAGAGGAGAGGAGAGGAGAGGAAACAGGGGAGTGGGAAGAGGAGAGGAGAGGAGAGGAGAGGAGAGGAGAGGAGAGGAGAGGAGAGGAGAGGAGAGGAGAGGAGAAGGAAGAGAGGAGAGAAAGAGAGGAGAGGAGAGGAGAGGAGCGTGTGTGTGTGTGTGTGTGTTTGTGTGTTGGGTCAAACAGGTTGAAGAGACGGGTTAGGTGGATGAAGAAGAGCCTGTTGGAGGCATTTTACTCTACAAAGTAATGTAATGTGCAAAAAGTGAAAAAGCAGATAGAATCTCCCCAACTGCCTACAGCAGATTACATGATTTACTGGTTCATCATCATTGACATGGCGCTATATGCAGAGTTTGTACGTCATGACTCTAACAGTCATGTTTGGCCTACTGTAGGTTCTTACATTTCTTCAAGCTGGAATAAGGGCAAAAGGTGCTGCTGTTTCTCACTGCGCATGTTACATACTACATCTCCCATGTGTGGCTTTGACCGATGAGAGGAAATTGAATGTGTGAATGTGTGTGTGCATTTGTGTATGTGAGCGCGCGTGCGTGAGCATGTGTGAGCGTGTGTGTGTGTGTGTGTGTGTGTGCGTGCGTGCATGCATGTGTGTTTTGGATTACAATTTGCACCACTGTAATAGTTTGCACCCTGAGCATTAATCAAATGCCTGTGCTTCATCACCAGGAAGGCATTCATTATGAGAACCTGAGAGCCTTTCTGCTGGCTCAGGGCAGCACAGGCCACGTAAGCAAAAAAGTTAAACAAAAAATAAAAAACAAAAAAAATGATTAGCATTTAGCTGACACTCTTCCATAGAGAGAGAGAGCGATTTACAGTCAATTAGGTCCAAAGAAAGGACCAAAGCCACCCTGCATCCTGCACCCTGCAAAGAATTATACACCAAAAAAGAAAAAAATCCCAAGAACCAATCCCTGGGCTAACAGCGCAATGTAAATGAAAGCACGACGTCATCAATCTTTAGGTTCTTGGAACAGTACGAAAAGCTTGAGAAACATGGGGGGGAAAAATCTCAGCACTCAAGACATGGAGAAAGTTGTGTTCTTTCAGTGGTTCTCAACCTTTTTTGAAGAAATGCCCCCCCCTGACCATAAGCATGCCAACACCCAATAGCAAGATGTTAAAGATAACGAAACAGCACAGCCTACTACTAATAATATATGCTATATTTTCTTATCATGCTAAAAGATCATTACACACCTTTCTAGAATGACATTCACTTTAAATGGGCCCTCCGTCAATTTCAGTTTGACACCCCTGCTCTACGTTGACTCCCAGACCAGTAGGAAGTACCGTATGTGGGTGGCGTCCTGCACTTGAGCAAGACACTTAAAACGGTACCGAAAATAACCAAGTCACCTTGGACAAAGGTGACTACTAAGTGTAAGTGCAGCGGCAGTGTAATGCAATTAAGCCCCAGCAAATAGAAAAGGTGCCGCGACGACTAACACCCTGTTGCCATCATCAGTCTGATGGGTTACTACACATCAGACTATAGCTCTGGTTCAATTAGAGAAGGGGGTCATTTCACGTAATACTTTAGGCTTGTTCAGACCAACAGAGAACCGTGTCGATGCCCGTTCCTGCAGCTTATCTCGAACCGGCTGGCTTGTTCACGCCGCAAGTCTGAGCACTCGGGAACTGGAAAGTTGATTCGCAATGTGAACCAAAAATGCTGCTTGTGTCATTTATAGAGCCAGAAAAAACATAATTTGTTTGTGAATTAAATAGACTTAGTTGACATAATCAAGACTAAATGTACAGTGTCCTTCCCTCTTTTAACAAAAATGACAAAGGCTAAAATGGGTTACGGTGCCCTTTCCCTATTAAAACCTAAATATCTCAGCCTCTGAAGCACATAAAACATGAAATAAGTTGCATTTAAAAGCTAGAACCTTCACTTTGCACTATAATGTGTGCTCCAACATACCCACATTTTTAATAAAACAGCTAAAATCTCAAGCACCTGAATATGCTGTGTATATGTCGCTCCAGGACACAATGGGTTAATTAAGACTTCCTTAGTCCGTTTCTCCCGTAGCGCTGTACCTCCTGTGGCACGCTGTAATAGTTATGCGAAGTTAACTAGCATCATCATGGTACTACACTACCATGACCTGACACAGGGAGCCCGTTCCAATGTTCGTACTTTCCGCCCTTCCCGCACAGTGTTTGGGTACGCAGGGCGGTTTCATTTCTAATCGCGGCGGTGAATTGTACTGTAAACTACCCGGATAATACCCTCAAACCGGACTTTTTTGAAGTGTGGAGTTATGTACAATTTTCGCACTCAACGGCCGCCATGTTTGTTACGTAGTTTCCTCTCTGGTTGAGTGTCAGATCATCAAACTGCCGAATCTCTGTGATGACAGCATAGTTTTGATTCCAAAGACAATAGCCATGTGTATAAGAGAAAGGGGTAACTTAAAAAAAAAATTGTCAACATAAGGAACAGTGTCTTCCGTGATGAATTGTATATTGGCGGTTGGTAAACTCTGATGACTCGCGACAACCGTCATTTCCGTGAGGTGCATCAGACAGAACGTGAATTGGACCTGCACTTCACCCTCAAATGTTGCCGTTAAGTTGAGGGTGGAAAGTGCACTGCATCTTCGTACACAGTGTGGAGAATGGAACACGCTCAGGGCCTTTGGTAATGCACTGAGTGCGTTGCAATATGCAACCTTGCCTCCTCCACTTGCGCTTGTCTCCTCGTCCCGCCTCCTGGTCCCTCCTCCGTGGAGAAAACGATAAAGTTTCCCAGCTGTCAGCCTAGCCACAACAACTTTTGAGGGACTGTTTTTCATTCACCATCCCAATTGCAAATGAGAAAAAGACTCTACAATTGAGCTTTTGCAAGATATTGAAATATAATGCTGTTGTCAGTGATGTCATCATGACATATTACTTCCTGGTACGAGGAGAGAAGCAAGTGGAGGAGGCAAGTGGAGGAGGTAAGGTCGCATATTGCAACGCACACAGTGACTTGATCATGGCCATTTTGGTTAACAGCAAATTTACTATAACTGCGTGTCTGAATGGGTTAATATATTAGTTTCAGAATCATGCCAATGCAGTTCTACGGTTCTGCCTTGCGAGTAGAAAGGCACATAAAAGTTTTGTTAAAATCTGTGTCGGTCGGCCGGGCCCTAAAGTGTCCGATTTCACATGAAATGACCCAAAAGCTGGCAAGTCTTCAAGTAAACCTGCTGTATGTCTATGTCTTCACACTGACGGCATGCGCAGGCGGCCAGAATCAACCGGAGTGAGGGACGGAAGTCATTATTTCTCTACGTAGGGTTGCTGAATTAGGCGTCGACCAAAGCGAATTTGCCAGGGGCAAAGCAAACTGGGTGACCAGAGCAAATTTCAGGAGTTAAAGGGACACTGTGCAGGAAATGGTCAAAAAAGGTACTGCAACTATGCTGCTCATTGAAAATGTGTTGTCTAAGGCCAAATTGTATATTTTCATGAAAGTGTACTAAGTAATAAATTAATATTTTATAGTATGGCCCAAGTAGCTTTGCAGCTAAAAATGGCTATTTTTGCAGCTAAAAATGGCTATTTCTGGAAATTCTAAATGGTGGACCATGGAGAAGATCCCCCTTTTCACGTATGAAAAGTGCAATTTAACATTAGTGAATGGGCAGCATGAATTCTGGAAATAAACAACTAAAAATCTCACACAGTGTCCCTTTAAACCAGTTAAGTTTATGTAATGAGCTATAATGCAGTGCCATGGTTCTGGCTGAAACTGCAAGAGTGCCATCCCATGATGCAACTGGCCATCTTCCTTCATGTTCCTTCTTTCCTTCATGTCAAGGCTATGCAGAGACTCTGCAATATGCACCTAGACAAGTATCAATTGAGCCCAATACGTCAAAACTGCAAACATGGACAATATAGTGAACAATGTGCACGCACTCACTCACTCACACTCGCAAAGTACGCACGCACGCACGCACGCACGCAAGCGTGAAACACACAACACATATGGGCGCTCCGAGGGGCAGAGAGAGAGTGAGAGAGTGAGAGAGTGAGTGAGTTTGATTTAATCCAGGCTGCGGTTTTCCAGCTTGTGTCATCCAGCATCCTTAAGTAAACAGACTGGCTCATAGGAAACTGGCTTTGAATGGGAGGAGGGGGCAGGAGAGGGGAGGAGAGGGGATGAGAGGAGAGGAGAGGGGATGAGAGGAGAGGAGAGGAGAGGAGAGGAGAGGAGAGGAGAGGAGAGAGGAGAGGAGAGGAGAGGGGCAGTGGCAGTGGCAGTGGCAGGAGAGGGGAGGAGAGGGGAGGAGAGGAGAGGGGAGGGGAGGAGAGGGCGGTGGCAGGATAGGGGAGGAGAGGGCAGTTGCAGGAGAGGAGAGGAGAGGAGAGGAGAGGGCAGTTGCAGGAGAGGGGAGGAGAGGAGAGGAGAGGAGAGGAGAGGAGAGGAGAGGAGAGGAGAGGGGAGGAGAGGAGAGGGGAGGGGAAGAGAGGAGAGGAGAGGAGAGGAGAGGAGAGAGGAGATGAGAGGAGGAGAGGAGAGGAGAGGGGAGGAAAGAGGAGGAGGAGGCAGGAGGAGAGAGGAGAGGGGAGGAGACGGGAGGAGAGGAGAGGGGAGGAGAGGAGAGGAGAGAGCGGTGGCAGGAGAGGGGAGGAGAGGGGAGAAGAGGGGGGGAGAGGAGAGGAGGAGAAGAGGAGAGGAGAGGGGAGGAGAAGGTGAGAGGGGAGGAGGAGAGGGCAGGAGAGGAGAGGGGGAGAGAGGGGGAGAGCGGGCGGTGGCAGGAGAGGGGAGGAGAGGGGAGGAGAGGGGGTGAGCGAGAGGGCGCAAGCGGGGCCATTTGATGAAGAGGGCGGTGGCAGGAGAGGGGAGGGGAGGAGGAGGAGGCAGGAGAGGAGAGGGGAGGCGGAGGAGGAGGAGGAGAGGATAGGGAGGAGAGGAGATGGGAGAGGAGGAGGAGACGAGAGGGGAGGAGACGAGAGGGGAGGAGACGGGAGGGGAGGAGACGGGAGGGGAGGAGACGGGAGGAGACGGGAGGAGAGGAGAAGAGGAGAGGGGGGGAGAGCGGGCGCAAGCGGGGCCATTTGATGAAGAGGGCGGTGGCAGTGCAATTCATCATCAGGCCCCTCTCGTGAGCTCACGCATTCCCCTAATGCCTCGAAAACAGCCAGCTCCTTTATGCCACATGTAACCCGAGCTAACTAGGCTTTAACATAAATTACCATATTTAAAAGCCATGACCCGCCGCGCACATAAAAACTTAAGGGGGTTCAACGGTGACTGGGTTTGTGAGTGTGTGTGTGTGAATGCGGGTGCGTGTGTGTGTGTGCATGTGTGTGTGGGGAAGGGGGTGTGTGGGTTAGGTTAAGTAGAGTTTGGGAAGTGTGTGTGTGTGTGTGTGTGTGTGTGTGTGTGTGTGTGTGTGTGTGTGTGTGTGTGTGTGTGTGTGTGTGTGTGTGTGTGTGTGTGTGTGTGTGTGTGTGTGTGTGTGTGTGTCATGGAGGTAGTGGAGATTGTAGGAGTTATACGACTGGAACAGGTCAGGCCTCCGTCTCTCGTCTGTGACAGTTTTAGCTCCTGCCGCTTGCCTCGTTCCCGCGGCATGGCATCCCCAAACGGCCGCAGTACAGTATAATACAAAACAATACCAGGCAGTACAGCCACTGGTAGTCTGTGTGAAATTGCACAAAACGGACTGGAGAGCTGTTTAAAGTGTACGTCGGGTTACATAACGGCGACGATTCGAGACACTGGCAATTCTACTCTTCTCTGCGGTGTGATTATAAGATAGTAAGTACAGTACTGTTGCTCTGGGGTGGGGGGTAATAGAGTCTAGGAAACTCGGGGATCATCTGGGCTACAGTGTGCCATCGCCACCTGACAAGGAGAGTGAAGTGAAGTGAAGTGAAGTGTGCGGTAGGGGCTGGCTGCATGATTATGGAAAAAAATCATAATCACGATTATTTTGGTCAAAACGGTAATCATGATTATTAATCACGATTACTGTTTTTTTTGCTGTTTTTTTTTTTTTTAATTATAACAAGATGAAATATAACCAAGAATGAATTATATACGGGATGAGCAAAATAAAATGAATTGTAATATGTAAAGGCAATAGCATGAAACTTGGTTGGACAGATTTCTGTCCAGAAACACCAGCCTGTCAGTATGTTCTGACTTCAAGGACGCTCTCAAAAGGTAGGTCACTATTGCCACGATTAAAGCACGATTGAAATTATGACTTTGATTTCACGATTTTCGATTATTTTCGATTAATTGTGCGGCCCTAGTGTGCGGTGCAGAGAGCAGAACTTACCAGACGTGGAGCTGAGCCACGAGGAACCAGGAGTTGAGCGTGTCGGGAAGGGAACACTCTGAGAAGCGGAGACGAGAGAGAGAGAGAGAGAGAGAGAGAGAGAGAGAGAGAGAGAGAGAGAGAGAGAGAGAGAGAGAGAGAGAGAGAGAGAGAGAGAGAGAGAGAGAGAGAGAGAGAGAGAGTGTGTCTGTGTGTGTGTCTGTGTCTGTGTGTGTGTGTGTGTGTGTGTGTGTGTGTGTGTGTGTGTGTGTGTGTGTGAGTGAGTGAGTGAGTGAGTGAGTGAGTGAGTGAGTGAGTGAGTGAGTGAGTGAGTGAGTGAGTGAGTGAGTGAGTGAGAGAGAGAGAGAGAGAGAGAAGAGAGAGAGAGAGAGAGAGAGAGAGAGAGAGAGAGAGAGAGAGAGAGAGAGAGAGAGAGAGAAAGAGAAAGAGAGAGAGAGAGAGAGAGACCAAGACAGACACAGACAGAAATGAGTGAAAGAAGAGACGAGAAGAAAAAGAGAAAGGCAGACAAACAGGGTACATATGAAGTAAAAAGTGTGAAAGAGAGAGTACAAAATAAACAAAATATTCAAATGAATTAGAAAGAGGGAGAAAGCCATCAGAGAACGCAAAAAGCAACCGGGAGAGAGAAAGCAAGTCGTGGGCCAAGCCTATGCAAACTTGGGCACCTCTTCCAAAACCACTATTGAGTTTACACCTGTTTTTCCCTCTGCTAAAGCAAACAGCATAACCAGGCTGTAAAGTGTCATATAAATCTTTCAGGACAGCGAAGAAAAGGTCCCTTCAGGCAAATTTAAGCATTTCTGTCAAAGTGAACAGCGTTTGGACGCTTGGACCCTTTTCAAAAAATAAAAATGAGCATGACATAAGACTCATAAGACCTTCTCTCCTTATTAGCTTCAAGGCCCTACAAACATACCCCACGCTCCCCCACACTCCTCCACATACCCCAACGCTCCTCCACATACCCCACACTCCACTCCTCCACTCCCCGTATACACCCTTCTCTCCCCCAACTCCACACTCCTCCTGTTTCTTTTCCTTACATCTCTTCTTCCTAACTGCTTTAGTTTCTACAACACCATCAGGGCTGAACTGACTATCCTAGTGGCCATTTCCCGGTGGGCCCTGCACCCTCGAGTCGTGAGCCCCTATTTTCAGAAATGTTTAAAAAAGAATTAAAAAATGTAACATTTCTGAAAATAGGGGCCCACAAGGGTGCGGGGGGGGCACCGGTGAGTCAGTTCTGCAACGCTAATTATGGGGGGGTTGGGGCTTGAAGCCCAAAAGTGCCCGGGCTCCCATTTCTTCCCCAGTTCAGCGCTGACAATCATCATCATTCCTCCCTTCTGCTGGTTTCTTTGGCTGAGAAGTAAGCGGAGGGGGGTTCTGTGACTGTTAATAATGAGTGTCAATAATATCCCCAACATTATGAGGCCAGAGGAGAGAACTGATGGCAACACACCAAATGAAATGAAATCAACTTACTTTCAAAAAACTCGTCGTAGTTGATTCTCTCTACACAGCATGTGTACATACGAAGGGCTGCGATCTTTATTTTCTGCAAAAAGAGACCAAAGCCCAGACATATTCAACATGAAATGGAGAGGTATGCATGATTACAGAAAACATAACAAGAGGCATTTGGCATAAACACAACACACATGACCATTTCTCTCCATACTAATATACCTTCTCAAGACATGTAACTGAACGTCCAAATGATGGTGTGAAGAGAAAGGCATCTAGGGATGCACCGATACCACTTTTTTGAAAACCGATACAAGTACGAGTACATTAATGTGTGTACTTGCCGATACCGAGTACCGATAGCGATACCTTTTACCACCAAAACACAATGAAAGTAAATGCATGGCCTTGTTTTTTGTTTTTTTTTCCAGCTGTGATATTTTTATTGTCAATTTCCATGTAGACGTAAATGTATGAGGTGGCACGTTTTTTCCATCATGCTTTCAAGTCCACAGAACATGATAAGATTTTGCATTGTTTTGTGTAGCAGTAGCAGTATCCTTCCTGGTATCGGCAAGTGCTTGAAGACCTGGAATATTTGTAATTTTTAACCTTTTTTTAAACCCATATCGGCCCCAAAAATTGGGTATCGGAAATCGGGTATCGGCCAAGGGTGATGAAAAAAAAAAAAAAAAAACGGTATCGCATCGGGCATTAAAAAACCAGTATCGCTCGACCCCTATCCTACAGTTCACTGCATGAATTGGATAATAGTCTGCACTGCCACACAATAACGTGGAATAAAATTGAGTGAAGGGAAGCGAAGTTCAGTATTCCATTCTATCAGCTCAATTGTCAACAAGTTGTAGCAAATCAATTGAAACATTCGTGTCGCTGATTTGATTGGCTGAACCCTGGCAATTGTCACTCCTCGCATAGGGTTACACTCAACTTTTTCACTTGGTGTCCACTTCTCTTTGCTAGACTTCATAGCAAACGGAGGATTTTGTTTCGCCAATTCACTTGCATGTATCTTGCTGTATCTCCAAAAGAAAGGATCCAATGTCCACACAAAGCATTTCCCGTTTTGTTGTCTTTATATTTCGTTCAAGCACAATGAGCATACATTACAGACACGGCAGGTCAAGCACGCGACCCGTGCAGGAGTGAAGCAAGTGAATACCGTTCTGAGGATGAATTCTATTTAATGAGTCTGGCTCATGTATTCAAAATGAATTTCGGAATGTACAAGAATGTACACCTCGCGTTTGTGAGCAGTGGGTAAATGGTATAGCCCAGTGTTTCTCAACAGGGGTGCCGGGGCACCAAGGGGGCCCGCGGAAACGTGGCTGATGAATAAAATTATGTAATATAATACATATTTGTCTAAATTGATAAGTTAATGAAGTAATAAAGTAAATATAGGTAAAATAAAGTACATATAGGTCGCCCCAGTCAGCTGCAACTTCGAACGTAGGTCGTGTGACGTCTCCAAATGTGTTACTTTTCTAAGCTTGTGTGGTATCAGATGCGATGCCACATTACTTCTTGTTGGTTTGGGGTGCCTTGAATTTTTTCATGAATTCAAAGGGTGCCTCGCCTGAAAAAAGGTTGAGAAACACTGGTATAGCCTACTTAGTGATGTTGCCTGATGTTCACTCTCTATTCCTCCCTACATATCAATAAGGTATTCTTTACAGCAGGGGTGGGGGATTATTTTAGCTCAAGGGCCCGAGTGATTTTAGAATACTGGCCAAAGGCCCAGATGTCACAGGCATAAGAAATAATGTATGTTGGCATTAGATGTTTGGCCATTTTAATCACATTCATGCACATTGTAATGAAATGTATTTAGTACCATTAAACACAGTAGCCTTGGTGAATCTGAAAGCCCCAAGATCACTGTGTCTTCTTGGGTAAACATTGTAAGAGTGTTGGGTCATCATCTTTTTTGTAAAGGCACTGAGAGCCAGATGAAATAGCTCGACAGACCACATGTGGCCCCCTGGCCTGAGATTGCCCACCTCTGCTTTACAAGGACAATGGGACTAGGGGTGTAAATCACAGCCTCCATGACGATACGATTCAATATCGATATCTTATTATTCCATGCGATACGATTCGATTTTTTCCGATACTTAAGAATGCCCCATGATACGATTCCATTCCAATTCGATTCCATAAGTTATTGGGCAGGGGCCAGGGATTCGATTCTTTTTCGATACTTAAGAATGCCCCACGATACGATGCGATTCGATTCAATCATCAGAATATATCGCGATAAATCGATACATTTCGATATTATTTACACCCCTAAATGGGACCTACTATGCCGAAAAGAGAGTATAGGCCCTACTTAACAATCATGAAATTGCTGTCACTGAGCGCAGTCCCGCTTGTACTGCAGACGGCTACTTCCTCCTCTGTTGCTGTAACAGGTTCCTAATCCATCTCACCCTTACTGGGTGCCAACACTCACCAACCTAGCAGTGTGTGTGTGTGTGTGTGTGTGTGTGTGTGTGTGTGTATGAGAGAGAGAGAGAGAGAGAGAGAGAGAGAGAGAGAGAGAGAGAGAGAGAGAGAGAGAGAGAGAGAGAGAGAGAGGGAGAGAGAGAGAGAGAGAAAGCTGTCCCTGGTTACTTAAGACAGTTGAGATCACGGCAGTCTCAGCACGGCCTTATGGGATACGTTGCAGCACGGCCTTATGGGATAAGGTGCAGCATGGCCTTATGGGATACGCTGCAGCTGCCACTGGACGGCTCAGGAGGACAGCGGGGCACAAGCTCAGAGGCAACCTGACTACAGCACCCAAATACTCCAAGTGTAAATGTGTGTGTGTGAGAGAGAGAGAGAGAGAGAGAGAGAGAGAGAGAGAGAGAGAGAGAGAGAGAGAGAGAGAGAGAGAGAGAGAGAGAGTGTGTGTGTGGTGTGCGTGTGTGTGTGCGTGCGTGCGTGCGTGCGTGCGTGCGTGCGTGCGTGTGCGCGTGTGCCCGACGCGTGTGTGTGTGTGAGAGAGAAATGTTACATGGTGTATGTCATCATACGTGCAGTTGGCCAGCGCCAAAATGATGGCATCATCAACAGAGCCCAAAGCGTGCGCTATAATACACAGAGCCCAAAGCGTGCGCTATAATACACAGAGCCCAAAGCGTGCGCTATAATACACAAAGCCCAGAGCGTGCCACTGCATACAGTACAGTGCCCTGGCCTGAACCCATCACACTCAATGGAGCCCAATTAGCGGCCACAACCCCCTTTATTTTGATTGGGGCCTGTAAAAGGGGACCACTGTGAAATGGTCCTAAAACAAATATTGTCATTAATGACATAAGCACGGGTCTTTAAAAGGACTGAACATCTGTGAAGTCTGTTTTCTTTCCTGACCTAGAAGTAAGAAATACTACGTTCCTTCCACCATAAATATTTTCGAATATTTCAAATCACAATTTTTGATCCACGGTTCAATACATGGGTTAATGGTTTAAAAAACAAAACAAAATAATGTGCTTTTTTCACATTCGTCAAGGTTATAAATAAAATGACTACAATAGGTTATATGTAGAGTAGGATAAATCTGGCTACTAAAATAAAAAAAAGTTTACAAATAATGATGCTGATGATGATGATTTGAATCTTGGAAGGACCATCACCTGAACTACCAGCAGTAGTTTTCTGGACTGAAGGGTAACAGAACTTTTTTTTTTAATTATTATTATTTTTTAAGTATTTTTTGGGGGCTTTTCAGCCTTTATTGTTTTATTTGTGAGACAGGATAGTGGAGAAGAGACAGGAAGAGAGCTGGGAGAAAGAGACGGGGAAGGTCCGGCAAAGGACCCGGATCGGGAATCGAACCCGGGTCGGCCGAGTGGTAAACGTGTGCCTACCATATCAGCCACGGTAGGGCCAGGGTAACAGAACTTTGAAAGGGATTCTGTTCTTGCACCGCGATAGTTTTGTGTATCTGCGTATCGGGATCTCTCAGTTCCATACAATATTACAGCCCTAGAAATATATTGTTGCATGTAAAACAGGGCAGAAAGGACTGTAACCTGCATGTTTACAATAGGAGACAAGATTATCAGTTGCAATTCGCTTTATGTGTGTAGAACAACCTGCTGTCAAAAGTGCTACCTGTGAGAGTTGGTCTTGCTGACAGAATAGAAAAAAAGATGAAATAAAATTGAAATAAAAAAATATACAGGACAGGCAATAATTTACCCATTTGTTGTATTTGAGAGGTCCTGTGAAACCCATGGCCTCGATGAGCTTGGTGAAAGCCCCCACTTCCTCCTCTGAGGCCTGATGCCTTACCGTAGAAAGCTGTGGAGCACACACACACACACACACAGACAACAGTCAGGGCCAAGTGTGTACGTGTGTACATTTATTTATGTGTGTGTATATACCAACAGCTGACTGACTGACAACAGACGCACAAGGGCACGGTAACCTCTGACATAAATACATTTAACAGACACACGCATGCATGCACACGCGCGCATACACACACACACGTACACACCTGTGTATAGCCTTATATGAACCACATGCAGTTGTCCTGGCTAATGTATTTTTAGACATGGCACAGGCGCTGGAAACAGCAGACAGTCATGGGCATAGAGCATCATATGACATGTTTGTTTATCATGAGGTCAGCAGAGCAAAGGATCTATGGCCCAATACCAGGGGACCGAACACTGGTGTGGCAGGATACACATATGAGTGAGAAGTCCCCCGCACACAAGAATCCTTTTTGTTGTATTTTATTTTTTCATGGCAGGATATCTGGATCTGATGAAGACTGTTGAGGTCGAAACGTTATCCTGCCATGAAGAAATGAAATAGAACAAAAAGGATTCTAAGTGCTCGGACTTCTCACTGAGAAAACTACAGTTGCCCCTCGCCCTGCACCTTTCCCTGGGATGTGCACAATACTCTCCTTCAACAGGATACACACATATGACTCAGGGTTCTGGAGGGTATTCCAAGTACACATTTCAAGGCGGGCATAAACTGTGCAATATTTTCAATCGTGGGTATTAAGCTCCTTCTCACACTGCACGAGGGAATTTAACGATTTAAAAGTTCACATCTCACAACAACTCACATCCTCACACTATACGAGCCGACAGTCGGATGCAAGCAGAATGCTCCCACTGTGCAACATGCGTACCTGAGGTGGAGATGAGGACGCGCTCAAGAGCGAATCGCGCTGCACTATCAATTTGTGCAACAGTGTGAAATCGGGTCGTAGCACTGCTTTAACTGTGCGATTTACTCACGATGGACAACCAGGATTTCAAACAGTTTTGATTATCTTGCTGCCCTACAATTGTACGATCATGAGGTGAAATCGCTTGTCGTTACCCTATGTACACTACATGATGCGAGACTCACAACTGACCTCCTATTGAGCAAGAAATAGGCCCGAATCCCAACAAGTCGAGCGAGTGACAAATCGTGGAAAAATTGGGCAAAAAGTCGCACAGTGTAAGCCCGGCTTTAGGTGACTTAAGTTTAACTTAACCTGAATCAGGTTCTTGGAATACTCTTCTGGAGGTGGCGCTGATTGTGGTTTGGGTTATGGTTTTATTAGCTTCACAGACTACAAAACAGTAAACTTACACTGTAGTCCCTTTAGCACAGCCTTGTCAAGACATTATTGCCCATCTAAAAGCTACATTGCATTACATTACATTAAGCCAGGGGTGGGGAACCTATGTCTTGAGGGTCGCTTATGGCCCTTGAGGCCGTTTTATCCGGCCCCCAACATAATTTTAATGTTATCCGGATTCATATGAAATATGAAACATTCTTTAAAGGAATCTTAGAAATTACATGTTCAATACGATTAGGTTATATTCAGGCGACTTGGAGAAGGTGGGGTATGTTTTAAAGGTGGCTGCCTTCAATATAGGCCTAAAGCGCTGCGGGAAATCCTGGTTTGTGTTCATAGTATGGCCCTTGGAGGACTTGTACAGCCCTTGGAGGAATTTGAAGTGGCACTTCGAAAGAAAACGGTTCCCCACCCCTGCATTAAGCAGACATGTCTATCCAAATGTCTACAGTGCGTACTGTGTTGTACACAGTAATGGGCAACCTGGATTCATTACTTTACAATCCAGTGTCACATATCTTTAACAACCTGGTTTTAGTCGTCCAATTCAACCAGGTCATCAATGTGTCACTGGGTTGTAATGAATCAACCCAAAAACAAATGAAGCAGCACATACGCCATACATGCAATCAAAGCAAAACATACAGAACAATATTTATGATATATTGCTGTTAAAGGGACACTGTGCAGGAAATGGTCAAAAAAGGTACTGCAACTATGCTGCTCATTGTAACTGGGCTGCCTATTGCCAACTTTGATCTTTCCCTGAAAGTTTACTAAGTAATAAACACATATTTTCTTGTATGGTCCAAGTAGAGTCATTTTTGCTGCTAAAAATTACTATTTTTGGAAATTCAAAATGGCGTACCATGGAGAAGATCCCCCTTTCCATGTATGAAAAGTGCAATTTTTCCAGTCATAATGAATACTTAGAATTTGATGGTTGTGGCAAGTATTCGTGAAAAAGGTAACATCAGTGAATGGGCTGCATGAATTCTGGAAATAAACAACTAAAAATCTCACACAGTGTCCCTTTAAAATGACAACGGTTAGTTACGTTGAAGTAAGATGTTGAGCATACCTGTCTGTGGCTTTGTAGGGTTCTGCATGGCGTCTGGGAGGAAGGGGTGGAGCTGGCAACAACTAAAACTCGGACACAACCATCTTGCTCTATTGCCTGTAAAACATCAAATAAATGATTATGTAAGGTGTGCAAATGCCATGCATTATGAACCGACGTGCATACAGGGCACAGGGTGACATTTTGGGTTCAGGATGCTCTGGGGTAAAGCCATACACTTTCACAACATTGGGAAGATATTGCTTCAATAGAAAAGGACTTAAGATAGACTTGAGATGCACTTGTGTTGATGGAACTACAGGATGATGCATGGCCGTAGGCAGTCAATCAGCTGCCTTTTACATCTTCAAAAGCTTTAAGTTAACAAGCATGTTTAAAGTACTATATTTTTCAGTGATTTATTTATCAACAATGCAGTATTTCCTTGGACAACAAGCAATTAGATAGATTACTGGTCTTTTTAAAAATCCATGTTGGAAGCGGAATAGTCCAGCTACAAATTTCCTCTTATAATAGGCTGAACCTGACGGTAACAGCTCATCTCATCGGGCAGTTAGATTAGCTAATTAATCATCTTTTATCTGGTGCACAGGCAACGGGGATGCATGGCAGGATTATTACTCCTAAAGTTGGAATACCAAACTGATTACTGACACAATTTCACTTCGTACACACATATCTAGTACATGCAGTGAAAATGCTACAACCAGCTCTATACCAGGACTAAAATTGATCCCTTGTGTTTGTTCAGTTCTGGTGTCCCACTGCGTTGTTTTAATGAATCTCTAGCCATTCTCTTTGAGACAACAGTAACGCAGAGTACATGGATATATAAGCGTAACACTACCATTTCATAGGGCATGCACTTGTTAAGTTACTGTACTCGGCAGGATAATCATCTGCTGTTATGTTACATCTGAGTGTGACAAAATTAATGGAGACTTTCAAACTCAGTGTGTTTTCCAAAAGGCGTTCTAATGGATTTAGACTGATATTTAGAGGATCTGAAACTAATTGTGCTTCATCTGGCATGATGAAGAAAGGCAATGTCCATCGTAAATATAGCCAAACTACCTCGAGTTCCCACTGTATCAGTCAAGTTCATCCAACATTAACTGGCTAGTTACGACAGAGCTACACACAGCATTGCTGGCTGACGGTTGTTTTGAAATTATTAACGTGTACATTTAGAAAAGTATGCACTTCGACCGCTATCGTTTAGGCAGGGAGAGCTGTTGTGGCCAAAGACATACAATAATTTATCCACAAATAGTCATTCGAAGCTACAGAATCAATAACAAGTAAGTGCTTGGACGCTAACGCTAACATTACCTTTCCCAAAGTGGCCTTGGATGCTGAAACGCTTAAAATGTTCCTGACGGC
>NC_085870.1:4161752-4171752 GCF_034702125.1 Engraulis encrasicolus
AGAAATTGGTACTTGCCTGGTGCTAAAACTGAAAACCATGTGACGGTTTGTGAAAATGAAAAACAGACAAAGACTTTATGGAAAATGTGTCATGACAATAAATAGGAATGTCTGAAAGAAGAGAATGCGACCAAGGAAATAGCAAAATTGCCTTTAATTATTATTGAGATTGCATGTAATGTAATCTGTATAATTAAAGGGGCTCCAGGTAGGATTCAACGTTTAATTAATCACTGCCCCGAGTCAGTCGATGGTTATGTGAATCATTCGTAAGTGAATGATGACTCTCGCGGCCACTTCCACGGTCTGCTGTCAGAAAACCCCAAATGCAACTTTTTGACAGAGCGGTCCGAAGGAGTGTCGTGGGAAACACTTTTCATACGAAAAATCGCTTTACATATTGTATTCAGGTTTATATCAACTGCTGGCATTCGGTGATGAAAAACATTCTCACAGCTAGTTTATTTGAACAAAATTTGTTCATTACGGTTTAGATTTTGAGACAGGCATGCCACGGGCACAGCACAAACGACGTCATCCTACCTTGTGCCCTTTAATTGCAAAGTACATGGAAGTCCTTGCGCACAAGCCTTCAGTAGTCTGGTGAATGTAAGGCAAGAAAACTTGATCAATGCTAAAAGTTCAGAAAACACTGCACACTGAATACTTTTTTCTTTTTTTACGAATGCCTTTCGCCCAGTGCGTCTTGAGGTTCGCTCGGTATCAGAAATTGCCTTTAAATCTTCTTGAGATTATATGTAATGTAATCTGTGATGTATCATAAATTAACCATCAAACCAATTTCGTACAGAGGGTCTAACCGGGCGAATAGACTGTCCGCGACGAGATTCTAACTGCTCAATTGAGAATCGTTACAGGTGAGAGGGGTGAACTCTAGTGAAGTATGAGTGTGCATCTGATTTTACCCAATCAATAATGTTGAGTTGTGATCTCTTATGTGTATTATTCTACTCATATGAAATGTGCCATAGTTCAACCCTCGCTCATCCCTGCCCTGGTCGCTAATTGGTCATGTTGTCCGGCAACATGAGTGCAGAGCAATTATGTAATGTTGTAAACCTGTATATGTATTAGGGCTTTTTAGACCTTTATTTTTGACAGGACAGCGGAGGAGAGACAGTAAATGAGTGGGGGGAGAGAGAGACAGGGAAGGATCGGCAAATGACCCGGGCCGGAATCGGAACCCAAGTGAGTCGCTGGCGTAGTAACCCATTAGCTGGGCTCCACAACGGCTTCAGCTCAGCTACACACAGGAGGCCAGGCCAGGAGCTTGTTCAAGTAGAATCTGATAGCGCTACAGCGGGATCTCCACCCACTTTGTCTGGAACCAATCAGCTGAGCATTTCCAACCGTCCTGGGTAGAGGCGTGTTCAAGGCAGTGACGTGGTTTAAGCAGAGACGTTCTATTAGGATTAAGAAATGTTTGGTTTAAGTTTCGGCACAGACGTCAACCGAGGGAAGGCAAGCCGAGGGAGGCGGGTTAACCAGGCCATTTGGAAACACTAATCGTTGTAGTCCTGGTCAGACCAGAATCGCGGTACGTGATCTGAAGTCTATGAAAATCAGGCAAGTAACCCAGTACCCTCCTACAGAACAACAATGAGTAATCTCGTCCCAGAAGAAAAGACCTCGACGTAACGTGGAGGGCAATATGAATGGGGCAGCCATGGCCTAGTGGTTAGAGAGTTGGTCTTTCAATCTAGGTGTTTCTGGTTTGAATCCCCCCTGACCTCTCCCTACAGCTCCCTACCTCGCATTTCCCCGTCGATCACACATATGCTGTGCCTCAGAATTAATAACAACCAATGGTGTGCTTGTTGACTTCACTTGGCAAGCGATTTTTGAGTTGTGTGTGTGCAAAAATATGTAATTATTTGGACTACACAACAGACGTCGCATGTCAACGGAGCACATGCCAAACGGGATGAGGATTTAGCTTGACTCGCTCCATTAACTCTCATTCAAAATTTTGAGAGCTCCAGCCCCACGGATCGGAAGTAGAAGGGCGTGACTTAGGTGCCCCATTGTCGGACTAATGGGCTGTTGGACCAATGGGCAGACCCCGAAAGCTTACGGATGGCAAGGCCAAGCTAATCACTAAGCATTCTTGCAAATTTGCCATTTAAACGCACCATCTGCTGTAAGCTTTTATGGGTAAAACCTGCTAAGGTCTCGGATATGTGATTCTTTTAATTGAAGGCATTGGAGGCCTGCGAATGTGTCATTGCCAAACTCCTGAACTTCATAGAAATGTTTGCCAGAGAGTGACCCAAGGAGGAGGTGATCGTAAATGTCATTGCGATGATTGGAAAACGTTTTTTTTTTCTCTCTTTTCTTCTTCCTCTTGTTTTGATTGGTGTTTGTTACGAAAGAGCTGTTTAAGGGGGCATTGAAGGTTGCAAACACTGGCATTGGTTTTGAATGCCTTCACGCCATGCAGTCCCAAGTCCTAAGCTCAACGCCATCTATAATGCTGGCTGAGGTGACGGCCAAGGTATTTGGCCGCGACACTGTTGATTCTCCGGCAACTCACATTATGTTTAATCTTGAAGACGTCTTCTCTTGGACGCCACAGCTCATTTGCAAAGCATTCTCCATTTGTGTGTTGGAGAGCATTACATTACTCAACTTTATTGACCAGTCGTGACATTTTCACAATGAAACTAAAGACAAAGTTATGTGCAGGTGTTGATGGCAGTATAGCGAAAAAACATTTCGAAACACACAAAGACCAAACCACTGTTAGAAAAGCACCTTGTTACAGGAACATTATCTATCAATTCCCGGAATGTTTTACATCTTGCTGCCTGAACTCTTTCAAGTCCATTGGTGTGTATATAAATCTGGATGTCCCAAACCATTTGTGAATAACAAATAGTGTTTCACAAGGATATGTTTTCAGACCTGAAACTCGGGCAAAGCAATTTATCGAATGTGTGAAATGTGCACTGAAGCCGGCGTCCCTCCATACCCAAACACTAGGTGCAATTGATCACTTTTGAAAACCTTTTGAAAAGCAGCGAAAATAAAAAAAGGCACGTTGAAGCCAGGTCTCCTTGACCTGTCAGAAAAAAAAGACACTCAATCCTACTGGAACATTTATTTTGAACGGCTTACTTCATGAGGAGGCAGTGGGTCGTCCCCGGTGGGACCAGGCTGCCATTACTGTAATCACCCCAGCAGGCAGGCAGGCCAGACAGACCAGAGAGGCCTTTACTGTGTGAAGAGCAACACACAGTGTTGCCAGATGTGTCAAATCCCGCCCAAAAGCTTCTCAAAAAACCGCCAAAATGCGCTAAATTCCGCCCAAATTCAACAAATTACATTGACTTCTATGGGCCCAAAACGGCTGAAAAAAACGCCAAATGGCCAATTTTTCCGATTTTTTACCCGCAGACGCTCATCCTGAGTAGCCCAATTGGGCGGGCACCCACCCAATCTGGCAACACTGGCAACACGCTGCAAGGTCGACCTTGGCAAGCGCCTTTAATGTGAACTGATGCTGGAATAACAGACAGGATGTTACACGGTCGGGGTGTGTGTGTGTGAGAGAGAGAGAGAGAGAGAGAGAGAGAGAGATGATAATGAGGGGTGATGGTGGCGTGGGTTTAAGGGGGTAAAGTTGTGAAATCAATCCCTAAGTTCCGCTGATTTCCGTTGGCATGGCGATTAGCACTTCCAGAAGGGATCCAGTCCGAGGCCATCACTCCAAGAGGCCTGGTAGAGACTTTTCTGCACGTGTCTTCCACACACACGCGCACACACATTCACACACACACACACACACACAAACACACACACACACACACACACACACACACACACACACACACACACACACACACACACACACACAACAACAACCAACCACCCTGCACTGGTCAATAAAGAAAACTGAAGCCCCTTGAACAGGGGTTCGTCTCAGTTTCTGCCCCTCTCTCTCTCTCTCTCTCTCTCTCTCTCTCTCTCTCTCTCCCTCTCTCTCTCTATCTCTCCCCTTCGCCAGCAATTTTCATTGCTCCTGCCTCCCTGGTTATTCTTGCCCCCCCCCCCCCCAACCACGTCCTCTCTGGCCTGGCTCGGATCATTAGCGTCGGACGCGGGGAAGCGTAATCTGAAGTTTCTGTGTATTTATCCAGCGGACGGGTCGAGGCGCAATCACAGGGCCGCCCGTGCCAAGGTGTGAATGGAGCAGATGGGGGGGGGGGGGGTCACCAGGAGAGGGGGGGGGGGGGGGGGGGATGAGAGGAAAGGTAGGAGAGGCAGCAGCTGGGAGTTGCCGGGGGGGCTTGTGAATTGTAGGAGAGGCGCGGGGGGGGAGGTATAGGAGAGGCGGCGGCGGTGGGGGGGAGCGATGAGAAGGGAGAGGGAAGGTATAGGTATAGGAGAGGCAGGGGGGGGCATGGGAAGGGAGAGGGAAGGTATAGGAGAGGCAGGGGAAGGCAAGGGAAGGGAGAGGGAAGGTATAGGAGAGGCAGCAGCTGGGAGTCGTCGGAGGGGGGGGGGTGTGAATTGTAGGAGAGGCGGGGGGGAGCGATGGGAAGGGAGAGGGAAGGTATAGGAGAGGCAGGGGGGGGGCGATGGGAAGGGAGAGGGAAGATATAGGAGAGGCAGCAGCTGGGAGTCGCCGGAGGGGGGGGGGGTGAATTGTAGGAGAGGCGCGGGGGGGGCATGGGAAGGGAGAGGGAAGGTATAGGAGAGGCGAGGGGGGGTGGGGTGAATTGTAGGAGAGGCGCGGGGGGGGCATGGGAAGGGAGAGGGAAGGTATAGGAGAGGCGGGGGGGCGATGGGAAGGGAGAGGGAAGATATAGGAGAGGCGGGGGGGCGATGGGAAGGGAGAGGGAAGGTATAGGAGAGGCAGGGGGGCGATGGGAAGGGAGATGGGAGGTATAGGAGTGGCGGGGGGGGGGCGATGGGAAGGGAGAGGGAGGTATAGGAGAGGCGAGGGGGGGTGGGGTGAATTGTAGGAGAGGCGCGGGGGGGGCATGGGAAGGGAGAGGGAAGGTATAGGGAAGGCGGCGGGGGGCGGGGAGCGATGAGAAGGTATAGGAGGGAAGGGGGGGCAGCGATGACAATGTATAGGAGAGAGGGCGGCGGGGGGCGGGGGGCGATGAGAAGGTATGGGAGAAGCAGCTGCTTTCTTTATGTGGGTGTTTAAGTGGGCCCTGGTGTGAGGAACTGGGTAATGAAGATGATGGGATGGGGTACCGGTGGAGGCGAGGTTGGTGTAATCTGCATAAGAGTAGAGCAGGGGTGGGGAACCTTTTTCATTCGAAGGGCCACTTCAAATTCCTACAAGGCCTACTATGAACACAAATGAGGATTTCCCCATGCAATTTAGATCTATATTAATATAGGCCCCACCTTCTCTAGGTTCCCTGAATATAACTCAATTGCATTGGAAATGTAATTTCTAACATTCCTTTACAAAATATATCATATTTCAGGTGATGCTGCATAACATTAATAAATTGTCTCGGGGGCCGGATAACACTGCCTGAAGGGCCGCAAACGGCCCTCGAGTCATAGGTTCCCCACCCCTGGAGCAGAGTATGCGCATCCCACCTCTCGACAAAAGGCGTATCTGATAATGGAAAGAGTAGATGTCCACACTAGGGACGCAAATTATCGATTAATTCATTAATCATTAGTTGATAGCCTTATCGATCGACTTACGATTAATTGATCTGCGGCGGTTTTCCCCCGAAATCTCAATGTTTCTCCAAAAAAAACCTGCTAAATCTAAAAATTTTAATTAAATATTGAGATAAAATACCCCCAGACCTACCACTTCAATGAAGCCTCTCATATTTTTTTCATTGACAGTAGTGTTGCACCGATACCAGTATCGGCCGGGGCCCCGATACGGCACTAAAATGGTGGTATCGGTATCGGCGAGTACCAACACCATCGGTATCGGTGGGCACCAATACCTTACAGATGCTCATATGACACTTGAACGCAGCCTTGATCTTAGTTATTTTATATCAGAATTATTGAAAAAGTATTAAAAGTGCTACAGGATTCACTTTGGACAATATTAGTCAATGATGTTACATCCAAGTAGTAGCCTATGCAGCTCTTCATACATAAACTGTATATATATTTTAGTATCGGTATGGTATCGGTATCGGCCGATACTGCACAGTTGGGTATCGGGTATCGGTATCGGGGACAAAAAATGGTATCGGTGCAACACTAATTGACAGTATGCAACTGTAATGCATACATATACTAACCCCAACTCCGATGAAGTTGGGACGTTGGGACGGTAAACAGTGAATAAAATCAAAATGCTATCATTTTCAAAACACTCAATCTATTCATTAGATGGAGAATAGTGAAAAGACAACATATTAAGTGTTAAAACCAAGAAAAAATATTGTTTTGGGGGACATATGTACTCATTTCTAATTTGAGAAATCCAACACGTCTCAAAAGAGTTGGGACGGGGACAATAAATGGCAGCAAATGTCGAGGAAGACTAAAAACAAAACAAAAGACAACACTTAACAGTTAAATACATTAGGCTAACCGATGAGATGATTTTATATAAAAAAAACAGTGTTAATTCCTATCTTGGACATGATTTCACCAGCTTAAATGGTGGGTGTATTCCTTGTCATGTTTTGCAATGTTTTCCTTTCTGTAGTGCTTACAGTGTGACAGGTCTTGACCAAAAACCCACCATTTTATCACATGCTGGTCCTTATGATGGGAGCCAAACTGTTAAAACATAGTAGAGAATGCAATTTGACCTTACTATGTGGCAGTAATCGAAGATCTCCCTTCAAAATATAATGCATGAGTGGCTTTTCATGCTGTTTAAAACCCATTTATACCATTCAGCACTGTATTTAACTCTACAGATGAGTGAGAACATCTTAACCAATGCACTACTGCATCCGCATGCCATCATGGAGGCTGACTTTTGAAGCTAGCACTAACACAAGTTGGATGGTCCATTTTCACTGTAGCACAGGATGTGCAATGCTCTATTATTGTCAAAAAGAATGGACTTCTACAACTTCTGCTGACTTCTGTAAGCAAAGGACAGTTATTTCAAGTGAGCTCAGGTGCTTAGGAGAATGTTAAACCCCTGTGTCATTTTCATGCATTAAGCATTCTTAATATGGTCAATTTTCAATAGCTCTAGCACTCCAGGAATTAGAGTGAGACTACAGCCAATATATATTTCATGTTGTCATGAACCTATACAATGATTTTATTAACAAAAATATGTCTTATATACACTCAATCGTGGTAAATCAAAGGGAATTCAAAAATGTATGTAATAACTATGGTAATTATTCCCTTTGCATCTTCAATTCTGAGTGACTCAGCCTCTCTGTGATGATCTTATACCTGGACACCTATATTGTCCGTCAGTACAATTCATTTTGAAATGTTCTTCTTTGTTGTTTTATCTTATTTGGATGTTTACTAAATTTCACTGATCCCCGTCCCAACTCTTTTGAGACGTGTTGGATTTATCAAATTAGAAATGAGTACATATGTCCCCCAAAACAATATTTTTTCTCGGTTTTAACACTTAATATGTTGTCTTTTCACTATTCTCCATCTAATGAATAGATTGAATGTTTTGAAAATGATAGCATTTTGATTTTATTCACTGTTTACCAAACGTCCCAACTTCATCGGAGTTGGGGTTTGTAGTTCGGCCCCTTTACTGGGAGGAATTTGAAAAACTGGCCCTCGTTGACATTTAATTGAATGCCACTGGGGTAGGATGTGGCTGGATCTGGGGGTGCATGTTTTGGGTAGGGGGTAGTAATAGCTAAAAGTGTTGGGGGTCGCCTATTGCAGTGTTTCGCAACATTTGTTTAAGCGAAGTACCCTTTCAAATCATGAAAAATGTCAAGGCACCCCAAACCAACAAGTCGTAACATGGCACCGCATCCGATACCACACAAGCATAGAAAAGTAGTAGTAATGCATGGAGTAGTAATGAAGTTGGTGTTTGTTTTCGGTCCCTTTACCATGATGGGGTCTCAGATGACCGCACTTTTTAAACAGGGGTTGAAATGCCCTTGGAATAAAAACATGCACACACACACACACACACACACACACACGTACACACACACACACACACACACACACACGCACACGTACACGTACACGTACACACACACACACACACAAACACACACACACACGCGCACACACACACACACACACACACACACACACGCACACACACACACACACACACACACACACACACACACACACACACACACACAAAGAGTTACAGAGGTATAGAGTTGAGGCCCCCAGAAATAATTGGCAGAGCTGTTGCTGTTGCATGTTGAAAAAAAAGAGCCAAGTCAAGTCAAGTCAAGTCAAGGCAAGAGCAACAAAAAATATATCAAAAAAAGTGCTCAGCACCCAGCACAGCGGTAATGATTTAAAGACCCATTGGCTGGGATTGGGCTTAATCAAACTGGCTGGTTGGCTGGAGCCAAGGAAGCCGAGAGGCATGGGGCAAAGGGGTCAGTTATCCCGGGCCAGGGGACCAGGGGGCCCAGAATTGGGTCCTCATTACATTGCATGAGTTGGGTGAGGGGGTCCTTTCCGATGACTTGGCTGGGATTGGGCTTAATCAAACTGGCTGTTGGCTGGAGCAGACTGGACTGGACCGTTCTGGCGGCCATATAATACAGGGGCCATACCGCTGACAGCTTTGACCGGGCCCGGGAAAAAATCATCTGAAAGCACCCCCCCCCCCCCCCCCAATGCATTCAATGAGAGCTAGGGATGCAAATTATCGATTAATTCATTAATCATTAGTTGATAGCCTTATCGATCGACTTACGATTAATTGATATGAGGCGGTTTCCCCCCGAAATCTCAATGTTTCTCGAAAAAAAACCTACTAAATCTAAAAATTGTAATTAAATATTGAGATAAAATACCACATTTAAATTAATTCTATTTCAATTCTTTAATCCAAAGGTGATTTAAATATTCCCACTATTCACACCCCTCTTCACACACACTCTTCACAAACCTATTTCACCTGGGTCTCTTATCAGTTGAATTGTCGATTAATTGCGAATAATGTTTTTGAATCGATTAACGCATTGATCGATTAAAGTCGATTAATCGATTCATCGTTTGCATCCCTAATGAGAGCCTATAACTCTGCCCCCCCCCCCTGTCCCCCTGTCCCCCTGTCCCCCCCTGTCGGCTTCCTTGCTTGAAGCGGTACAGCTAGGGCCGGCCCAAGGCCCAGGCAGGCAGGCAGACAGGCAGGCAGACAGGCAGGCAGACAGACAGGCAGGCAGACAGGCAGACAGGCCGGGTCATTTCTGTAACTGGGCCCAGGCAGGCAGGACGGCAGGCAGGACGGCAGACAGACAGGCAGAGAGGCAGGCAGACAGGCAGGCAGGCAGACAGGCAGAGAGGCAGGCAGACAGGCAGGCAGACAGACAGACAAACAGGCAGGCAAGTAGGCAAGAAGGCAGGCAGAGAGGCAGGCAGGCAGGCAGACAGGCAGGCAGGCAGGCAAGCAGGCAGGCAGAGAGACAGGCAGACAGGCAGGCAGACAGACAGACAAACAGGCAGGCAGGCAAGCAGGCAGACAGGCCCAGGCAGACAGGCAGGCAGAGAGGCAGGCAGGCAGGCAGAGAGGCAGGCAGACAGGCAGGCAGGCAGGCAGGCAGACAGGCCCAGGCAGGCAGGCAGGCAGGCAGGCAGGCAGAGAGGCAGAGAGGCAGGCAGGCAGGCAGGCAGGCAGGCAGGCCAGCAGGCGGGCAGACAGGCAGGCAGGCAGGCAGGCAAGCAGGCAGGCAGAGAGACAGGCAGGCAGGCAAGCAGGCAAGCAGGCAGGCAGACAGGTCAGGTCATTTCTGTAGCTGGGTGAGTGAGAGTGATGTTGTTTGGCTCCCAGAAGGAAGGGTGACAGATTGCTGTCTGCTTAGGAAAGCAGCTCCAAGGGGCCTCAGGAATTACA
>NC_085870.1:4174252-4176752 GCF_034702125.1 Engraulis encrasicolus
TTATAATTCATAATTAGTATGCTTGCCAGCGGCAAGCATACTATTGTTATTCGACCCGTTTCCGGGTTATTATTAATTTTCTCCTTCCGTCTACGAACGGTTCGTTTTGAAGAACCGCTCAAGATAGAAAGTCCGTTCAAAGACCGAAACGTTCGGCTCGATAAGACGACCAGGATTTGTATTTTTCACAGAGGTACCTCAAACTCTGTAGCGCCACCAGCAGGACAAAGGCGCAAGTACATTACATGCTGTAACTTTTGAACCGTTGGTCGGAATTTCACAAACTTGGTATCCCTGGAATCCTTGGACCAAGCCGAATCCAATGCACCATATGACGTCATTTTCCGCCTGGGAAAGTTTTGCCGCCATTTTGAATTTTGTAAAAATCAATAAAAATTATGCCACGGCCACAAATTTTGACCGATCATCACGAAAATTTTATGAGGGCATCTTTGGACTGAGATACATCTACCCTAAAAATTCTGGAACAATTGATACAACTGTCTCCAAACAGGAGCCAATCAAATTTGGCGGCGAAGACGCCAAACAGGAAGTGAGCTTATATCTCGGCAACGGCTTCTTGTATCAGAACCCAACTTTATATACATCATCAGGACTTTCCCCAGAGGAGACAAAACAATTTTCGTGTAAATACACCACTAGGGGGCGCTACAATAAGGAAAAACGTGTTTTTGCAGATATTGGCCCGTATTGACTTCAAATCATCAAACGCTTGGTATCATTGAAATCCTTGGCTCAAGCCGAATTCAACGCATATTATGATGTCATATTTATCATCATGAATTTCCCGCCATTTTGACATATTCAAAAATCAATAAAAATGAAGCTCCGCCCACATTTTTTGTCTGTTCGTCCTACAATTTTTATCAGACCACCATTTGACTATTCTGCATCTATGCTGAAGTTTACAGAGCAATAGCTGAAAGCATCGGCGCACAGCAGCCAATCAAAATTGACAACAAAGACAAAAACACCGTCCAAACAGGAATTTAGCTCATTTCTCAGCAACGCCTTGACAGATCTTAACGAAATTTCTCACACATGATCTCCAGTACACCCAGAGGGTACATACAGAATTCAGTGCAATACGGCCACTGGGGGGCGCTACAATTAGTGAAAATGTGTTTTTGTCAATATGGTACATACCAAACAGGAAGTTACCTCATATCTAGATGGTTAACTCTGTATGTTGTGTATGCATGAAGGGCAGCATGTGCATTAAGGGCAAGTCATGCATGAAAGGCAAGGCATGCATGAAGGGCAACGAATGCAAGACGGGCAAGCATACTCCAGCATTTTCTGTGAGGAAATGCAATCTAGTTTGATTGAAGTTTTGTACAATAAAGACTTAAGTCAGTCATACAAATTCATCAGACCCGTCGAGAATGGGCACGAGCGATGTGAGGTAGTTCTAGGCCTACGCAACAACTCCGGTGGGGAGGGGCACGCGACAGGCGCTTGAGCGCCTATAAGAGACACGAAAGATTTTGAAGATGGCTGGGTGTCGGCTAGAGCCCTACACACAGTCTAGCCTACATATATTAGGGTACAAAATATGCTCACAATCAACCTCTCTATTATCAACAATGTTGAGTTTAGAACTTTTAGTTATCATACATCTGACAGCCAGCCAGCGCCACGTTTAGGTAGCAAAAAAAAACCGACAGCCAGCTGTAGGCCTCGGAAAAATAAGCTAAGATTTCACGTTTCAACTGATTTGCTTTGCAATTCGTATTTTTGATTGAAGCTTCCTAAATTAAGTTTTCAAATTCAGATTCACCTGCACCTCGAGAGATAGGCAAAGGGAGGGGCAGCATGCGCGTTGGGGGGGCACGCGCAGCTCTACATGGGAGGGAGGGGGGAACAAGCATGCATGCGATGCGACCAGGGCAGAGACGCAAAATATGTCGAAGATGTCGTGGGAGTAGAGCGACTGCCCTGGCGGCCTGAGGTGAGCTGGAAACACAGCAGACTACACAGTATTACACTACATGACCACAATTAATGCCTCTTAAAGCCGATGTCGAGTTTAGGACTTTAATCTGACAGCCGGTGTGCCACGTTCAGATATTGGGGAAAAACGACAGCCAGCTAGCTTGCAGTCATTGTCAACGTTTTACATGGCTCAGGTTGTTTTGTGGAAGGCTAACTCAACTAAGAAACGTGCAGATGACATGTCGTTTTATCAAGCAAGAGAGAACTTAAGGGGGTAGGCTAGCTAAAGGAAGCACATCTCTGCAGAGTTGGCTGCGGAAAAAAAAGGAACAGGTGCAGGCGAGGCAGAGAATCTTTTTCAGGATTGTAGAGGTTTGATCTTGGTGAGACCGCTTGGAAAGTGCTTTTTCTTACCCTGATATATTCTCCGACCCAAAGATAGGCCTACTGTTTCCACTGTCAATGTCCATGTAATTGAAATAAATCCACTCCACATGATAACTGGCGTTTACTGTTCTTCTCAAGACATAGGCCTACAAAATGT
>NC_085870.1:4189252-4191752 GCF_034702125.1 Engraulis encrasicolus
AGAGAGAGAGAAACAGATAGAGAAACAGAGAGAGAGAGAAACAGAGAGAGAAACACAGAGAGAGAGAGAAACAGAGAGAGAGAGAAACACACAGAGAGAGAGAGAGAGAAACAGAGAGAGAGAGGAGGGGGGGTGTTGAGACTCAGGAAGGGAGAGAGAGAACGTGTTATAGCAGATATAGAGAAAAGAATAGAAGAGTGACAGAGACGGATAGATGTAGAGGAGAGAGATGTGGAGACAGGGACAGAGGAATGGAGAGACAAAACAAGACAAGGAAGGAAAGTAGGAAGAGACAGAGAATGGGAGAGTGAGACAGTGAAGGCACCAGAGAATGGGAGAGTGAGACAGTGAAGGCACCAGAGAATGGGAGAGCCAGACAGTGAAGGCACCAGAACTTGTGTTGTGTGTTTAGACTAAAAGAAACCAAAGTGAGCAGGTAGGCAATAGACATTAAAGAAGCATTGCCATGAACTTCCTTTATTTGCGCTTGTGTGTTTAGACTAAAAGAAACCAAAGTGAGCAGGTAGGCAATAGACATTAAAGAAGCATTGCCATGAACTTCCTTTATTTGCGCTTCATCACATCCCTCCATCTTCCGGAACAAATGGCAGAGTGCAGGCAGGACCACAGAGCAAGAGATGTACTGCTCTCCTCCCAGAAGCTCAGTCACATACCTGAAACGAAAAAAAAAAAAAGTACAATTGATTAATAATAGCCAGTTACATATGACCGAATTCAATTCAATTATTCCAGCACATAAGATCCAAAGCAATTAAATATTCAACTGCAAGAAATTAATTTGTTGCCTCACACCACAAAATACATACTAAAACACAGGATCTGACAACACATAGGCCTGAATTAAATACACGCATCTCCGTTCCTCTGCCCAAAGTGACGGCTTGAATCGCGCAAAGAAGTGTGCTCTCGGCAAGGAGAAAGAGTGCAAGCGTGCATGTACGCACACAGGGAGGAGAGAGAGAATCCCCGTTCTCAAATCCCAACAATGTGCAACATGTGTTGTCCGTTTTGAGCACGTTTCATTCCAATTTGGCCATTTTTCAAAAACCAATATCTAGGCTAGGCAACTAGTTAAGAAATTTATCTCAATTATGAAGGCCAATGCTATCACCGGCAATATAGCACCCTGCCATCCATGCGTCCACAAAAAAAAAAAGAGGATGACCATATCAAAAGTGGAGTTGCATACTACACCATGACAAGTAAGTAGTCAAAACAAAAATAACTGATCATTTTACATTTTTCATGCATTAATAAAATGAATCTCGAAGTGGCTTACCTGCAAGGCTCGAGAAGGGCTTCAAGCTTTTCCATCTTCTCCAGCTCACCATTCGTCACCATGGCCGGTGTGCTTCTTTGCTGCCGATGGAGGTCAAGTGTTGCTCTGACAGCATCCTTGTTCCGGAGGAGACGGCTGATCATGGCAAGCGTTGAATTCCACCGAGTGGAAACGTCTTGTATGAGGGGCTCCTGTTTCTGCCCATACTCAACTTGCTGGCGTTGCAGTTCAGCTGCATTAGCTGGGCTGTGTTTAAAATGCCCAACAATTTTGCGGCATTTCCCCAAGATGTTCTCTAGGCCGCTGTCACGGATGGCTATTGTTATCGACCTCTGCACACTGTGGGCGATACAGGGCATATGCGTGTAGGGCAGGATCCTAGCTGCTGCTACCATGTTTCTGGCACTATCTGTACCGATTGTAGACACCTTCTCCGCAACACCCCACTGCTCAGCCACTTCGGTGAAATGCTGGGCACACGTTTCGGCGAAGTGCCTTTCATCAGTGTGCTGAACTGTCAGCGCAAATGACTGAAGCTTCCAGTCAGCGTCGATGTGGTGCGCAGTAACTCCAAGGTAGGCCTGGTTATTCACCGACGACCAGTAATCACCGGTCAGAGCCACCTTGTTGGCATTTCGCAGCAGGGCCATCTTCGCTGCTTTCTCCGTGTCGTATATCTCCCCAATACGCTTCGTAATGGTCCCCCTCGATGGCACAGTGTAGGAGTCTGAGAAGGCTATTTTCAGCACCTCCCTTAGACCAACATCCTCGACGATGCTAAGAGGTCTGCAGTCCACTGCAACCCACTTAGCAATCGCCGTCGTAACTTTCCTTTTTGTCGATTCATCACATCTTTGACTTGGCCACAGGGTTGTCTGGCGAAGCTGTGGCTGCTCTTTGCTAGCAGTTGTCGTCAGTGGATGCTTGGCCTGAATGTGGTACTTTAAACTAGACGTACTCCGGTGATATTGAAACTCTTGTTTGCACAGAGAGCACTTAACCGTTGTCTTATCTACATTACCGTCAGGTAGTTTATTAAATTCAAACAACCCGTTGAGGGGGCCCGACATTGTCCGGATCTCGAATTTGACTTCACCAAACGTTAACGGAATTCCTCTCAGTCTCAACTACAACACACAGCCCAAGAGGTTTCTATGGTTACGGTATCAACTACTCCTTCGCGCTACCTACGGATACATA
>NC_085870.1:4196752-4204252 GCF_034702125.1 Engraulis encrasicolus
GCTCTCAAACCAACGTGTACTTCTCTTGCCTTCAGGTTCATGTCAGCAGGGCCACTAGCAGCCACTGACAGCCCAGACCGGGCCCCAGGGTTAATTCATCTGGAAAGGCCCACCTCTCCCAACACATACAACGTAATGGGGACTGTGGTGGGGGAGAAATAGGGGCTGGGCACTTTTGGATTAAAAAGGCACCTCATAATTAGCGGTGCAGAACTGACTCACCGGTGCAGGGGGCCCATCGGGAAATGCCCACTATGCCAGATGGCCAATAGGGGCCCACGAGGGTGCAGGGCCCACCGGGAAACGCCCACTATGCAAGATGGCCAGTAGGGGCCCACGAGGGTTCAGGGCCCACCGGGAAATGGCCACTATGCCAGATGGCCAGTCCAGTCCTGATGGGGACCCAATTCTACACCAAACCAACACCCCCTCCCCCCATCCCGGGCCCCGGACAACATACCCGTTTGCCCCCCACACCCCCCACCCTGTCGGCGGGCCTGTATGTCTGGACGGAGCAGATATGATCGTAGTGTAGCGGAGGTGAAAGCAAAGCCATTCATCTGGACGCGAGCGAGGCGAGGCGAGGCGAAGGTGAGAGGAGTGGGACACCGCCGTCTGTTTGGATAGGAGGTGTGACAACGAGGTGAAAGAGTCACACGCAGAGGACATGCTGAGTATATACTATTACCCAGGAAGTGTTGCCAGATTGGGCTGTTTCCCGCCCAACTGGTCTGCTTAGGATGGCCGTGAATGGGTAAAAATGGCATTTAGCAGAAAAATCCGCCCAATTTTTGCCACAGAAATCAATAGAATTGGGCGGGTTTTGAGCATTTTTTGGGCTGGAAATCATCAGCCTCATCTGGCAACCCTGTACCCAGGTCTCTCTACTCAATTTTTAACTTCATTCCATCATTTCCAACAGGAGAACAGAAGTGAGCGCCTTTTTATTTTCACTATACGCACACTCACAATGAACTCTGTGCTACACCGACTCTTCTGGGAAAACTCTTATTTCTAATGGACAGCGTAAGGCCTGGGTTTCCCTTGATAACTGTCCTTTTGTCAAAAAATCTAATACATTAGATTACATTAGAGGATACCAGGGCTCTAAATTAACTTTTTCCACCACCAGCCAATTTGGCTAGTAGACCTTTTTTCTTACCAGCCAAACAGGACTTCAACTAGCCATTTTTTAATCTTGCCAAAATAGGCTATGCGTTAGGCTAGTTGTGTTTTTTTTACATTATTATTATTATTATTATTATGGTTATTTTATTCAAATGTCCACAACACATAAACACTATAGGCCTACATACTAGGTCTATAATAAGCATATTATATATACTTTTTTAACTTCTTATTCTTATTTTTACCTCTGAAAACAATGAATCACATCACACAAGCCACACACACAACAGACCTTTAAACCAAACACAGCCAGGAGGAGAGGAGAGGTCAACACACACACACGCGCACACACGTTGTGCAATAATGGATATGATGTCGTGTGTGCCGTGTGTTTATGTGGCCTAGGCCTACAATATGACGCTATAGGCACCATTATTTCCTCCAGGAGCTCTTCTCTACCATGCGCAACAAAATAACAAGAAGCCTACGCTATGTTTAACTAAAAGCAAATAATATCACGGAAAAGTTAGCTTCCTTTGTTATTTCCATAGCGTAGGCTACGTAGCGCACGTAGCCTACTCGCACGGGCATAAGGTCTGCCCTTCTTTCCGATGGCGTGGGCTTTCCAACTTAGTTGCGCCAGGACTTAAAACATTTCAGACGACAACTGACAGCTACGCTCACACTACTCTGACAGCCCGTTCTCCTCCTCGGCCCTTGTCGCAATTTCGTTCCACAACACTCCTGTTTTTGAAACTCTTCGGTCAGGTCCGAGCAGATTAAAAAGGCAGCCTGCTAGAGCAAGGTGTGTCGGTGTCGGTGAATGCTAATAGTAACAGTAGGCCTAATAGTGGCGTTAAAAGTGGTGGAGCGAAAGCGACAGGAGCAGGGGAGAGTTGCCTGTCAAAATACAGTAGTGTGAGCACACAAGAGCTCTGAAATGCGTTCTGTCCTGGCGCGCGCAACAGCAGCATGAAGTGGCTGCTGCTTCGGAAAGCTCACGGTGGGGTGGGGTCATGACGGGAGTGTTTATGGGTAATGTAGGAAATCTTGCCGTATCGTTGTCATACAAGCCGCCGTTTACCGTTCACACTGTAGGCTACTCGGGCGCTACTAGCCAAATGGGCGGGTAGATATTTTTTTCTACCGGCCAAAATTAATTTTCACCCGTGTTTGGCGGGTTGGCGTGTGTTAATTTAGAGCCCTGGAGGATACACATGATCGTGTGTCCTCTTAAATGTTACTTTCATTGTGTTTTATCATGTCAATCACAAATGATTCTGTCAGTAACTTGTGTGTTAGAGCTGTCTTTTCCTGCCGTTTGCCTGTCGAGTTTAAGTGTGTCTTGATCAATAGATTGTGTACGTACATGTACATCAGTAATGAGCAGGGCCGCTGACAGCTATGCAAGGTCAAAGGACAAAGTCAACTGAAAGGGCCCCCTCTCCAATGTAAATGAGGAACGGATTTTTGACCAGTCAACCGCAACATACTGTATAAGGTAATACATCATGAACACACACAGATTGCATCATGGGAGATCATCCAGTTTTATTTAACTTCAGAAGAGTCGACAACATGGGCAGTCATGGGTAAACGGTTAGGGCGTCAGACTTGCAGCCCAAAGGTTGCCGGTTCGACTCCCGACCTGCAAGGTTGGTGGGGGAAGTAATAAACCAGTGCTCTCCCCCATCCTCCTCCATGACTGAGATACCCTGAGCATGTGACCGTCCCGCCACACTGCTCCCTTGAGGCGCCATTAGGGGCTGCCCCCTTGCACAGATGAGGCATAAATGCAATTTCGTTGTGTGCAGTGGCAATGGGAATTGAAGTTTTCCAGTTGGGCTTTCACTTTCAAGTCAAGTCAAGTCAGCTTTTATTGTCACTTTCATCATATGCACAAGACAAACAAGGAAAAATGAAATTAGGTTTTCTCTCTATACCATGCCAGGAAACTGACCTTTTTCAGACTCACAAAAGTGCAAGACAGGACAGGTAACAGTGATGGACTGGTAACAATGGACAATAATAAATACAGTACAAATTAACATTTAACATTAACATTCAGCATTTAACATTCAACATTTAACATTGAACATGTAACAGAGATAAGATAAATAAAGAATGTAGACCCTACAATAACAGAAATGATAACAGTGAATGTAACAGTATAATAACTATACAGGTTTCACGGCAGTGGTGTAGTCTACGTAGAACGCAGGTATACGGAGTATATCCACTTCTAAATTTTAGGGGCTTCAGTATACCCACTTAAAATTGATTGATCCATTATTGTATCATAAGAGTCATCATATGAGTAGCATAAATATATACAGTATACCCACTTCAAAAAATGCTCGAATATACAGTATACCCACTTCAAAAAGGTAGACTACACCGCTGTTTCGCGACTTTCACAACAAGCAGGAAGCAGGAAGCAGCGAGCGTTTGTCAATGCTGCTGCAGAGCCAGACTCTCCGTACTGCAGTGTTTCTCAAAGTGGGGCGTAAGCCCCCCTGGGGGGGCACGGAGGTATCTCAGGGGGGGCGTGTGACATCTGATTTGGGCTTTTTTGCCCCAAGGAAATGATTTCCTGTCTCGCCAATAAGTCAATAATTTTAAAGCCCTCACCAACATTATATTATTAATTGTCATGAATTTGAATAGCATAGGAAATTAACACACATCTGCATTCGACTGCAGTCCCTCTTTGTTTAATCTCACCAGTCACCTTTCCTTTGATTCTGTGAAACGATCGCAAAATCAGTCTGCGCGAGTACTGCTGTGGCTTGGGGGGGCTCGGAAGCATTCAGACCCTCTGAAGGGGGGAATGATGGAAAAAGTTTGAGAACCACTGCCGTACTGCAAGTGAAACGCAGTTCAGTAACTCGGCTAGCGGACGGCATGTTTACTTCCCAAGAGTGCGCTGCCTTGAATTAATCACACAAGCCTCTTGCAAGAATGCGGGTGGGTTTACTTTACATTGTCTGTCTTTGTTATAAATTGTGTTTGACAAGGGAATTAGATTAAAAACTCTTACTTATTTTCATCAGAGCTGCCCTGGATCACATGTGACATGTACCGCAAAACATTTTGCCGTGGGGGTGAGGAAGGACTGAGGAGAAGCCGTTCACTGCACAGGAACAGGGGTATACCTGAATCGCTTTACCCACCGTAGACACACTTAGCCACTGAAAGGCCCCACTTAAAGAAAGAGAGAGAGAGAGAGAGCTAGCATATGAAAAAAAGGATGAAAGAACATAGGAAAGAAAGAAGGAAAAACATACGGTATGAAAGAAAGAGAGAAAGAAAGAAAGAAAGAAAGAGGAGACAACTCACCAGCGCGGCGACAACTCACGAGGCAGTGACAAAATAATGAGGTAGCTGAATTTTTGCCTCATGCAACCTGAGCAATAAAATGGGCCTGTAATAGTTTGGCAAAAAGGCTGCCATGAAGTGTTTATTTTAGTGTTAAGCGGCTGCATTCCACACGAGGAATCCCAGGGAGGAGAAGCCATGAGATCGGATGCCAAAGAGCTGGAAAACTGACAGGGGCGGAGACAAAGGGGTCGGTTGTCTCGGTCCCCAGGGAAAGAGGGGGCCCAGATTTGGGTCCTCATTGTATTGTACTGTATTGTATTGGGTGGGTGGGGGGATGGGGGGCATTGAGATTACTTTTGTCCTGGACCTGGCCAAACGTGTTAAACAGTACTGCTTGTTCGACATAATCATCATACCAATGTTATAAAATAATTAAAAAAAGACAGAAAGAAATGTGGGACTACGTGTATTACGCTAACAGGGGTGTTCACATGAGAGTCGGATCTGTTCGACGAATTATGCCGCGATCACACTGCCAGCGTTAAAAGAGTCACAACGCTGCTGACTCCTGCCTGGAAAGCACTTGTCAGGGGCGTTGAACAAGGCAAACGATTCAACCTGAGGCATTCAGCCAGGAATCTCGACCAACCGAAGCTCGTGTTTAGAAAAAAATTGAACATTCCATTGGCTGATGCCCTGCTGCCACCGAGCTCATTACATATTTTTAGATGAAGTTCAACTTCTGCCCCCCTCGGCTTTTGACGATTTCGACGGCCTCGCCTCTAGAAACGCTCCCGATGCGTTTGCCTCGTTCGCTGCCTGCTCTCCCATACAAAGTCAATTACTTCCGCATCTTTCCACGCGTTCAACGTCCGCGGTGTGATCGTACGGTTATGCAGATGGAGAGAGAAGCTCAAGTCTTGCCACCACCACCCCCCCCAACCCCCTAAATCCCGTGAAGGAAGGACTTTGCAAAGTGACTGATTTGAACACAGTGTTTGTTTATAGAATTTGATCTAAGCTACTAATTACTTTAAACCTGATTAAGCAATAGCAACTTGCGGTGTGCAGCTGGAACTGTTTTGGCAAACTCTGTGGGGAGAAGTAAAAAAAAAAAAAAAAAAAAAAGAGTTCTTGGTGGGGATGTAGGGCACAGGGCTGGACTGGCCATCTGGCATAGCGGGCATTTCTCGGTGGGCCCCGCACCCTCGTGGGCCCCTATTTACAGAAACCTGCCGTGGCCAAACGGTAGGGCACTCGTTCATCATGTTACTGACCCGGGTCCTTTGCCGGCCCTTCCACGTCTCCCTCTCCCCACTCGCTTCCTGTCACCACCTTCACTGTCGTATCATAAATTAAGTCAAAAAGATTAAAGAAAGAAAAAGAAAAAAGAAAAAAAAGAAAATAGGGGCCCACGAGGGTGCGGGGTCCACCGGTGAGTCAGTTCTGCACCACTAATTATGAGGGGCCCCTATAAGCCGAAAGTGCCCGGGCCCTATTTCTCCCCCATGAGGGGGGGGGCCTGTAAGCCGAAAGTGCCCAGGCCCTATTTCTCCCCCATGAGGGGCCCCTATAAACCGAAAGTGCCCAGGCCCTATTTCTCCCCCATGAGGGGGCCCTTTAAGCCGAAAGTGCCCGGGCCCTATTTCTCCCCCATGAGGGGGCCCTATAAGCCGAAAGTGCCCGGGCCCTATTTCAACCCCATGAGGGGGGGGGCCTGTAAGCCGAAAGTGCCCGCGCCCTATTTCTCCCCCAATCCAGCCCTGTTAGGACAGATGGGGGAGCAAGCAAGCAAGCGAGTGAGTGAGTGAGACATGGCGAAAAAAAAAGGAACGCAATCAGGTGTGTAAAAAGAAAAAAAAGTGCACGATGTCTTTAAGTCTTTTGTCTGACAAGTTGTCCTGCCAGATAAGTGGAGCGTGTAAGGCCGCGGCCGGCGTGCGTCTCAGGAAGTGTGGAATTGGTTCTAGAATGTGTCTCGTCGGTCGCCATCAGGTTTTTAAGCGGGGATCGTTTGCACCGCGCTACAGATCAACCGCCTCTGACTGCGGTCGACCGAGGCAGGCAGACATTCACTGCAATTTCACCCAGTCCAAATCCCTGTCAACTCAACTGGGTTTTTTTTGTCTTTTCATTTTTTTTTTTCTTTTACAATTTCATTTTCCAAAGGTGTGCTTTTATTAAAAGCAAATGTGGCCCTGTTGCTTTTTGTTAGCTCAGCACTGTGATTGAAATGGTGAATGGGAAGTCTTTTCATTGCTGGGGAGGGGGAGGGGGAGGAGGGGTTGGGTTACGGAGGTCGGAGTGAAGTTTTGGGTATAGAGGAGCTGAGAACAGAACACACACACACACAAACGCACGCACGCACGCACGCACGCACACACACGCACAATCATGCCCCCCCCCCACACACACACACACACACAAACACACACACATACACACATATGCAGACATTTGCTTACATGCACACATTCACATGCGCATGCTAACACTTCCTAAACACCCTGTGCTCACCCCAGAGGTGCATAAGGTTGTAACACTTGCATACGACGTCGTAATTAGACAAAGTAATTCTACACAAAGTAATTCTGGGCATTTTTCTCAGTTTAGTCTGACAGGGTCATTGAGTTGAGGCAGGTATTTGGTCTTATTCTACTACAGCGTAGGGCAGCGTGAATTCAGGTAGGTGAACCACAGCAGCACAAGAGGGTCTTTTACTAAAGATCTACGACTGGCCATGACAGCTATAGCTTTGAACTGTGTACAGCTGGAAGTTACGGCAGGCTGTCCCGGCCCGAGCTGCTGCTACTACACTGCCTGCACCCAGCCAGCCCAGCTTAGCGCCATAAACAAATCCGGAAAAAAACCCCCAAAAAAACCCAGACAGCCAATCCTTAAGAAGAGTTTGTTTTTCCAAGTTCCCAAAAACTCCAAAATCTCCCACGACCTTTCTCCCTCTCGCGGTCTTCACATCGTTACATCTCACTAACTCATCCAACCCAACACCACCCCACCACCACCATCACCTCCTCCACCCCCATTACCACC
>NC_085870.1:4209252-4226752 GCF_034702125.1 Engraulis encrasicolus
GTAATCATCACAATATGACAAAACTGTCAGAAAGACCATTGTGCTTTCCATTATACACGAAATGTTCCATTTTGTGTGTGTCCACAAAAACTATGTTAACCGTGTCACGGTCTGAAACCCCCTCCATAAATCAGTAATGGTTTGGTCTTACGAATAACATACGAATAACATACGAATAACATCACGTGATGTCATAACCTCTTTAGCAGGATATGGGAAGACTTTTTGGTAAGTTTTGCACTCCATCCTTCCATTATTTAATCCATTCTTTTTCATGTTTTCATTGCGGGAAAATTTCCTGTCAACTGTGTTATCAACATGTTCATAAGAATCTGAATTAGAAATCACATGTAGAAAAACACAGTTAAAGCATACAAATACATGAATTGATTAAGGTGTTGTGGTGGAACTTCTGAGGTCCTCAGTTAGCTCAACACCATAAAAATGGCTGAAATGTCAACCCGTGTTACGGTCAATGGTGTTACACATCAGCTATGACAGTTGAGGACAAGTATGTTTTTGCCAATTTTTCTCCATATTGACAGACAAACAAACAAAATAATTTGTGTTCTAGGGAGATGGGTTTGTCTGCTCTGTTTTTTCTCCTAAAAAGTGCTGACTTGTTCCCCTGCACTGCACTTGACCGTAACACAGTTGACTGTTTTGAAAGTGTTTTTGTGCTATTGATCCCTTATGTGTTGGAAAACCCCTATGAACAGACACTAGGGATTACCTCTGGAGAGGGAAGTCTTGTGTAAGGAGGGTGACTAAATTCAAATCAGACGTTACAGGAATTTCTAATGAAACATGTGTCAGTCTGTATCACAGTGAATCATAAAATCCTACTTATGAAGCTCAACAATCACATTTTCTAGTTGCACAGATTAATGACAACATTATTGCTAAGGGACACAAGCACTTTGAAACGTATGTTGTTTCAACTCTGTAGTATTTTTATATATGTTTGAAATGACATAGTATTTGTCCATAACACTGTTGACAAAATAATCAAGCAAATGTTTGCTTTCATTAGATTATTTATCAAATGATTTAAGATTAAGCTTGGAAATTTGTTTGTTTGGAAACTTAAATATATACACACTATGGAAACATCTAGGTCATTTATTTGAAAAACAATACTGATAATTGACATTTTGCATTTGCCAAAAGTGCACTGGAAATGTAGAATGACCCACATACAGTACAATATATATACACACACACACACACACACACACACACACACACACACACACACACACACACACACACACACACACACACACACACACACACACACACACACACACACACACACACACACACACACACACACACACATTCAGATCCAGCCCATCTCCACTGCAGAAATAAGTCTCAGTCTTGTGTTTATAGGGTCAAAGGCCAAACATGTGCTCATATTTAAGCACTGCATGAAATGTGAGGTTCTCCTTTCTCTCTCTTTCTTTCTCTTTCTTTCTTTCTTTCTTTCTTTCTTTCTTTCTTTCTTTCTTTCTTTCTTTCTTTCTTTCTTTCTTTCTTTCTTTCTTTCTTTCTTTCTTTCTACTGTCACTGCAATCGATTACATCAATTCTGAAGCAAAAGACAGGAGAATTGCCCCGCCCGCCCAAAAGTACGTTTTGACCAGGCTTCTTATCGGGGCAGTCAGGACACACCAACAGCCCTAGTGACTATCACACCACCAACCCTAGTGACTATTGTCACACCACCACCCTGCCCTCCCCTTCAGGAAATGCACCCATGCATTGGACTACATACTCAAATACGTAAATTCACACCAAGGTTTTGTTTGCCAGTGGTGTGGAAGCATTTTTTTTTGCTTAATGCTCAGAAAAGTTATGAATACATTGAAACAAATGAGTCCTTCCACTCCAACAGCCGGGGGAACAAACCTGTTGCAGATCACTCTGGAAGGCTCACCTTATACCTTTCGTGCTTTTATTGTCATTGGATAGTGAAGATGCGACAGGAGACATGGGGTAGGTGTAACGCAGTGTTTCTCAACAGGGGTGCCGGGGAAACGTGACTGATGAATAAATTATGTAATTTAACACATATTGTCTAAATTGATAAGTTAATGCTAGTCAGTGGAATCTTTCATCTGCCATAAAGTAAACATAGGTCGCCCCTGTCAGCTGCAACTTCGAACGTAGGTCGTATGACGTCTCCAAATGTGTTACTTCTCTAAGCTTGTGTGGTACCAGATGTGATGCCATTTTTCGACTTGTTGGTTTGGGGTGAAATTTTTCATGAATTGAAAGAGTGCCTCGCCTAAAAAAAGGTTGAGAAACACTGGTGTAACGGATGCTAGCAGACCTCAGCTGTAGAACATAAGTAAATCTCCCTCCAAAATCTTCATACAATACCAGTAGCGAGCAATTTTTTTTAGCTCAATGATATCGCGCTGTAGCCTGGGCGAAAAGCCGACTGTTGACTCTGTCAATCAGTCTGGCAAAAGCCATGAGGAATCCGTCTCCGTGGAGGGTGGTAGATGGCATTTAAATTAATTGGAGTTCCTAATGCGATGCCATGTTACGGCTTGTTGGTTTGGGGTGCCTTGAAATTTTTCATGATTTGAAAGGGTACCTCGCCTAAAAAAAGGTTGAGAAACACTGACATAGGGTTTGGAAATGACCCAGACAAGATTCTAACCTTAGCCTGGTCCTGACCATCCCATAATACTACCATTTCCATTTCGTATTCATGGTCTGGACTTTGTTTGATCTGACGCGATTGCAGGAAGGGCATTTTCGGAAAAATCAGGATTTAACTTATAAGTTGTTGAACAAACATGTCTGACGTCTATCTATGGCAATGTAGGACCGTTTAACAGACATGTCTGACAGAACATCCTACCGTAGGATAAAATTACAATATAGGACCGTTTGTCAGAACACCGGCGAAAATCCTACCGGTCAACATCGCTCCACAGAGGACAGGTACCATACGTAGTGCAGAGCCAAGTGTCTTGGCGGAAGCACGTAGGATGGCGCGCGAGGCTACTCTAACCTGCAGAGAACCCCTTATGTTATTACCTTATTGTCACCAGAATTGTAATGGTTATGTCTTAATCTGTCACTTAAGGTTCATAGCAATGTTGTTATGATGTTGTTGAGTATTTTCAGCAAATAGTGAATAGGCCCGCCGGCGACCCTATCTGCAGTAAGAGGCTGTGTAACCAATTAAGACTTGGTCATTTTTGGTGACAATATAGGTTTATAACAGAGGCTGTACGCTGATAGCCTGGTCCTGACCATCCCATAATACTACCATTTCATTTTCGCATTCATGGTCTGGACTTTGTTTGATCTGACGCGATTGCAGGAAGCAGGAAGGACATTTTCTGATAAATCAGGATTTTAGCTTATAAGTTGTTGAACAAACATGTCTGATGTCTATCTATGACGATGTAGGGCCGTTTAACAGACATGTCTGACAGAAAATCGTACCGTAGGATAAAAATTACAATGTAGGACCGTTTGTCAGAACACCGGTGAAAATCCTACCGGTCAACATCGCTCCACAGTAGACAGGTACCAGACGTAGTGCGGAGCCAAGTGTCTTGGCGGAAGTACGTAGGATGGTGCGCGAGGCTAGTTCGCTGAGGGGCTAATGATACAAAATTGAACAGTATTTTTTGATCAATAAACACAGGAGCAAAACCAGCTGAAACAGTTGCGTTTACTTTTTCGTCAATGACCTATTTTTTTTAGAAAACATTTTCTCCTTGTGATAAATAAACAAGAAAAAAAAAATCCCGTTTTGTATTTAGTCAGCAAGGGCCTTTTTCACATTTCCCATCCTCTCTGAGAATACAAAAACAAACAGCCTGTCAAACCGTGACAAATCGCTTCTCATTTCGGGTCATTCATGGCTTAAACAACCTGACCGTCATTCAGATACAGACCCACGTTTTTTTCAACAACAACAACACAAAAAACTCACTCACGTCAATCAAAGTCTCTTTCAGAACATTATAAAACTTATGTTCCTCCATTTTTGTCTTTTAACCCCCCACCCTCTATTTCCTGACGGCAGTGTTGCCAGATTGGGCGGGTGCCCGCCCAATTGGGCTACTTGGGATGAGCGTCGGCGGGCAAAAATGGGAAAAATTGGCCATTTGGCGGTTTTTTAAGCCGTTTTGGACCCATAGAAGTCAATGTAATTTGTTGAATTTGGGCGGAATTTAGCGCATTTTGGCGGTTTTTGAGAACCTTTTGGGCGGGATTTGGTCAGACACATCTGGCAACACTGCCTGACGGTGCACTTCAGAGTGAGGCTACTCTGAGGGAAATTGCTTTGGAGAAAACGCAGCAGACACACACACACATGTATGCGCACACATGCATGCACACACACACACACACACGGACACACACACACATACACACACGCACATATGCACACACACATGCACACGCACACACGCACGCACGCACGCACACACACACACACACACACACACACACACACACACACACACACACACACACACGCATGCACACGCTCTCTCTCTCTCTCTCTCTCTCTCTCTCTCTCTCTCTCTCTCTCTCTCTCTCTCTCTCTCTCTCTCTTCACAGCACAGTGTTTGCCCAGCACCTTGCAGAGTGAAAACAGTGTTTTCTTAATGAGGGGTAATGGGTGAGGAGATGTCAGCGGGATCATGTAGCTAAGGGGCCCGCAGCCAGTGTTGCCAGATTGGGCGGTTTCTTAGGAAGCCAGTCTGTGGGTAAATATGGGTAAAAAGGGGGCATTTGGGCGGGCTCTTCTGCAGGTTTATGGCCATAGACATCAATATAATTTAGTTCAAATTGGGTGGGATTTAGTGCTTTCAGACGGGTTTAGAGCATTTTTTGGGCTGGAAATCCTCAGTCTCAGCTGGCAACCCTGCCCGCAGCTCCTTACGTGCAGAGTTTACACTAAACGCCAGATGCAAAAACCAAAGCCTCTCTCTCTCTCTCTCACACACTCTCTCTCTCTCTCTCTCTCTCTCTCTCTCTCTCTCTCTCTCTCTCTCTCTCTCTCGCTTACTGACTCAGATGGGCCTCAATTGGAGGGGGTGGGTGTGTGTGTGTGTGTTTGTGGGGGGGGGGGGGGGTGCAACTCCCAACACAAAGGCCGCTTCTTGTACACCGGGCTCTGGGCCCCCCCTCATGTGTTTGGGGGGGGGGGGGGGGGGGGGGGGGGGGGGGGGGGGTTGGGAGTGGGGTTCTGGGTGGTGTGTTTTGGGGGTAACTGTTTGAGGAAGAAAAAGAAGAGGTGTTAGTGGTGTGGCATGGCGGGCTCACCCCAGAGTTTAAAAGATTATCATATATAAAAGCACCTCCTTGTGAACACTTAGCCTGGGATTTTCTCTAGTACCCTCTCAGCAAAAACCTGTCCCTTCTCCTCCTCACCCCTTGCGACCCCCCCACCTCCACCGTCACCCTCAACACTGCCCCCTCACCTCAGCATTACTACTCTCCCCTGCACTGCACCACCACACTCTGAGTCACCCTGACCTGGAGAGGGCAGCCACAGATCTGACACCTGCTTCCTTTAAAGGGACACTGTGTGAGATTTTTAGTTGTTTATTTCCAGAATTCATGCTGCCCATACACTAATGTTACCTTTTTCATGAATACTTGACACCACCATCAAATTCTAAGTATTCATTATGACTGGGAAAATTGAAGTCTTTTCCATGGTCCGCCATTTTGAATTCCTAAAAATAGCCATTCATACTAGCAAATATTAACCTGGTTCTCACGATGGTTGTGCGAGCTCACGAAGTTTAACGAAGATGCACGAAGGGTCTGCGTGAGAGTCAGGCTAAGAAAATATATGTTTATTACTTAGTAAACTTTCATGTAAAGATCAAATTTGGCAATAGGCATCCCAGTTTCAATGAGCAGCATAGTTGCAGTAGCCTACCTTTTTTGACCATTTCCTGCACAGTCATTGACAGTAATCTCAATGTGCACAGTGTACCTTTAAGAGTGTATCGTCACACCGGTGTGACCGGAATGTTCAGGCAGTGAAAGATCTATAGAATTCTGAGCGCCATACAATGTAATTTGGAATTTTAGAATCTTGCATTGTTATAGAACACATTCTTTTTATAGAATGTTCAAAAACCCAAACTCTTAAAGGTTAAATGCTTGATAGTTGATAGTAAAAAAAATAATAAAAAATGCAGTGTTTATTTAACACTTACTGTAGAGTCGATTGAACATCTTCTCTGACTGAATTTGGTCCCAGAGTACTCAACAAGTGTTGAATGAAAAATGTGTTTTTTTTTTCACTGTGCTCTCATTGCAAGTGTGTAAATTGTTTTTTTTATTTCTTTGTATGATGTATTTATTTAATTGTCAATATGAGCATTCTTCCATTTTTGTGCACTTATGGTGGCAACCATTCTACATGTCACTGCAAATTGTGAATAATGTTGTTTTACACGACAGTTCAAAAATAAGTCCACAGATAACATAAGCCAAAGACAAAAATAGTAGGCCTAAAAGATGGATAACACAACCCACTTAAGATAAAAAGCCAAACCATGTTGGCCATTTCTGAGGACAAAGCTTTATTCAAGCTCTGAAATTACACTGACTACACAGAACTGTATTGAACAATGGCACGGCTTTGAAAGAGATGCACCAGTCAATCACTACGCTTACATGACGTTTTCAGCGCAGAATTAATAATTCAGAATTAAATAGTTCTGTCAAGTTCACTTCGATCTTTCCTTTGATTCCGAATTAAGAGGTGTTTACATGACGTTTTCAAAGTGAAATGAAGCTTTATTCGGAATTATAGTCAGTTAATTCCGAATTAAATGTCTCATGTAAACTCATTCACACTTGACTTGAGTATAACTCTATCTCACAGCAAAGGAGGACTGTTTGTTATCCTAAAGGGAGTTATCCCGACGAGGGGGGCCCGTAAGGAGAGTGTGGGGGTTTGTCTGTGTAAATGGCATTGAATGAACTGCAGATGTTCTTCAATGTGTTCCTCTCTTCCCAAATTGTGCCGTGTAGATGTTATGTGAGAAGAGAAGGTTGGGGAAACTGACATGTTTCACAACTTTGCAGGTGAACAATGAATGAGCCTGTTCCTTGAAGGTTATTGTTTCGTAACTCACCATGAAGTTGTTGGCTGATAATGAATTCTTAAAATATACGTACGTAGTATATTTTTGGGGTTTTAGGCCTTTATTTAGGATAGTTAGAGAGGAACGGGAAATGAGTGGCTAAAAGAGTTTTGGAAAGATCAGGAAATGCCCTCAGGTCAGATTTGAACCTGCGTGGCGACTAGTGGTTTGGCGCCTTACCGCTCTGGGCGCGTTCAGGCCGACTGAGAACCGCGCCGGTGCCTGTTCCCGCACCTAATCGCGAACCGACCGGCGTGTTCGTGCCGCAGATCCCAGCAGAGAAAAAGTTTGGCAATCACTGGCCTGTGACCCCAGCTGCATAGAATTTTGCATCGGAGTCAGTCACAGTGTTGCCAGATTGGCCGGATACCCGCCCAATTGGGCTACTTGGGATGAGCGTCTGCGGGTAAAAACGGGGACAATTGGCCATTTGCCGTTTTTTTCCAGCCGTTTTGGGCCCATAGAAGTCAATGTAAATGATCGAATTTGGGCGGAATTTAGCGCATTTTGGCGTTTTTTTGAGAAACTTTTGGGCAGGATTTGGTCAGACACATCTGGCAACACTGGTCAGTCAGGCCAACCTGCCTGTTCTGATCCGCATTGGCCTGCTGGTTCCACTTGGAGAGGTGATGGGACCGGCTCCGCTCTGCTCGGCTCGACTCTGCTCCGCAGAGCGCAGGACCGATCATCTGACATGCAGGGCGTTTTCCTAGCGACAGCTTGCCGTGGCAAATGTTTTCTTTAGGGCTGGGACTCAATTAAAAAAAATAATCAAATTGATCTATAGGCTTTGAAATTAATTAATCGAATTAATCACATTTTAATCGCATTTAAATATCTGACTTGTAAGCAGTGAAAACGATTTTTTTCACATGGATTCTGAATAATGACAATAAATAAGATTAATTTGAAAATATTGTTCATTTTTAGAGAACTCTTCTCAATTTCAGCAGACTGTTCACCATGAGGCGAAATGCTGCCCTCCACACTGGTCTAATCCAGAACTATGTAACTTATATTATTGTGTGATTAATTAATCGAAATTAATGCATTAATGTCCCAGCCCTAGTTTTTTTATTTGTTTGTTTGTTTTCCCGCTGAGACTTGATTTGATTTGAACCTTTATTTTCCTTCTCGGAAATACATTGAGGGTGGCCCTCTTTTTCGATGCAGCCGAGAATTTACAAGTATAAATGAATTAAATAATTAAGTTATCCAGGCATTAACGACATATAAGTTGCATTTAAAAGTATAAAAACACATTAAAAGAATATATGAATAAAAAAAGAATAAAGAAAATAAAATAAATACTCGGACATCACAAATATCACAACACAAACATAGACAGAAAGAGTGTATATAAACATAAAAGAAAATGTTATAGACATAAATAAGCATAGTCAGCACTAAAAAAAAAAAAAAAAAAAAAAAAAAAAAAAAAAAAAAAAAAAAAAAAAAAAAAAACCAAGCTTTCAGCGATAGCAATTGCAAACTGGATTGGGAAGGTTTGTAATTAAAATCTTAAATTGGTTAAAAGAAATCAAAGATTCCAAGTTAAAAGTGCGCTGAATTAAGTTCCATGACCTGGGGGCATTAAAGCAAAAGGCTGATTTGCCCAGTTCAGTTCGTACACTTGGAACAGAAAGTAGGAGCTGACTGCTTGAACGTGTGTGATGCATACTTGAGTGCCAGTTTAGAAGTGAGGAAATGTAAGAAGGAAGTTTTCCTAGGATGGCTTTATAAATAAAAAGAATCCAATGTCTAAAACGCCTCTCTGTAAGTGAAGGCCAACCTATTGTGTCATATAATATGCAGTGGTGAGTATTATAAGCAGAGCCTGTTGAAAACCTGATGGCCGAATGATATATGGAGTCAAGCATACTGAGTGAGGATATGGTTGCATTTTTGTAAATAATATCACCATAGTCCAGAACAGGTAAAATAACTGACTCAATGATCCTTTTCCTACAGGATAGGGGGAGAGAAGATTTGTGACGATAGAGAAACCCCATCTTTTGCCTTAACTGCTTAGCCAGGCAGTCAATATGAAAAGAGAAATTAAGGTTCTCATCAATCCAGATGCCCAGGTATTTATAAACAGGTACCTGCTCAATATCACAACCAGTTAATGTTGTGAGATGAAAAAGCGCCCGACTTTATGCCCTTAGCCTTGGAGAATAGCATAAATTTTCGTTTTATTAGGGTTCAAAAACAAGTTTAAGGTTAAAAAGAGATTTTTGCAAAGTATTAAAAGGCCTGTTGCAGGCTATCAATTGCTAGAGTGATAGTGTTTGCAGTACAGTAAAGGATTGTATCATCAGCATATAGATGGACACGGAAACTACTAAGAGAAGATACTATATCATTAATAAAGATGGTAAATAGGATAGGCCCTAGGACAAGAGCCCTGGGGGACACCTTTCCTCAGGGGTAAGAAATCAGATTTTTGCGACTCCAGCTTTAACACACTGAAACCTATTACTAAGATAGCTCTTGAACCAGTACTTGCGTTGGAATCAAAACCAATGTCCATCAATTTATGTAAGAGTAAGGCATGATCCACAGTATCGAATGCTTTGGTCAAATCTCAAAAATCTACAATTAAAAAGTGCAGCACAATGTGTCCTTTCTGTCCTAAGGCAGATACTATGTCATTGAGAACCAAAGTTGCAGCAGTGATTGTACTGTGTTGTGCTCTAAAAACCAGATTGATGGGTAGCTAAAAATAGAGTGCCGTGAGAGAAAGGCTTTTAATTTGGTTATTTGTTAGGGATTCTAAGATCTTGACAAACAGGGAAGTTTTGAAAAATAGGGCGATAATTGTTCAGATCATCTTTAGCTCCACTTTTATGTAAAGGCGATACATGAGCCATTTTCCATAGTTGGGGAAAAGTTGCAGAGGAGATAGAAAGATTGAAGATATAAGTTATTTCTTCAGCAATATAAGGGGCAGACAACTTCAATAGAAATGGATCAAGGTTATCCTCACCAGTAGAACACCTTGAGTTCATGTTACTAAGTGCTCCAAGGACTTCAGAAGTCGTAAAAGGTGATAACGAGAAGTGGGGCAGCAGCCAAGAGTCTAGTGGGAACAATATGATCACCATTAAAAAGAACAGGGACTTTCAGAAATAAATTAAAATTGCGGTTAGATTGCTCAGATAGGTGATCATCAAAAATTAGTCCAGCAACTGAGAAGTGCTTGTTAAAAGCTGAACAGATATCATTGGAGTACAACAAGTCTACAGTCTTCAGACATAACAGATGTGGGAGTGGGGGATGAATTACCATTGAACGATTTAAATGCTTTCCAAAAGATTTTTGGATTTGAAGAAGAACTGGAAAGCATATCATTATTGTAGTTCGATTTAGCTTGTCTGACTGCAGCTGTGAATTTTAAATCTAATTTGTCTGAAATAAGTCCAGTCAGAGGCTGCTTTTGTGCGCCTTGCCAGGGCCCATGCCTTATTTCTGACAATAAGCATGGTGGATAGTTCCGTAGTGAACCAAGGGTTTGTTCTGTCCTTTACTCTAAACTTTTTAAAGGGGGCATGAGTGTTTGCAATGGCGTTAAAATTGGATATGAAACAATCCAGCGCTAAGTCAACGTTAGGCATGTCAGTGGTGCTATGAATATTGCTAGTATACAGATCATTTATAAAGGCTTGTTCACTAAAGTGTCTCAAAGACCTTTTAGTGACAATGTGAGGGGGCGCTTTCTTGATGTGGGAATCTCTGGTGCAGGCAGTGGGGCAGTGGTCACTACCCACGTGTTAGTAACTTTATCAGGTCTATTTGAAAAAATCAAGTCTATAGTAGTTGACTTGGATGGATTTAAAAGGTTTGGTCTAGTAGGTTCAGAGATAAGTTGGGTGAAGTTCAGGCTAGCAGCAACTTCCTTCATGCGAACCAATATGGGGAGGCCGCTGATGACCAGTCAATGTTAAAATCTCCCAAAATAATGGTTTCTGTATCAGCATAGATGGATAATCGTTTCCGCCAGCTGGTCTAACGCCTTAACAGGGGCTGAGGGTGGTCTGTAGATCCCAATAATGACTAAGGCATTGTTATTTTGCCCATAAATGACTTTCAGAGCAATGAACTCAAAGCTATTTTTCACTGAGACTGAATAAAGAGTATGTGAAGTAAGACAGGCTTTAGTGTAGACAGCAACCCCACCACCTCTACTAGCTCTGTCAATTCTATTAATATTTAAAACCATTCAGTGCAACTTCTGAGTCTTTTATGTCACCCTTCAACCAGGTCTCAGAAAGAACCAGGATATCAGGATCAGCTTGAGCGGACTAAGAGGTTTACATGATCCAGTTTCATGGGGCTAACCAGACTCCGGATGTTCCAATGAACAAGACCAAGCCCCTTTCTAGAGCCAAATGCCAGCATGTTATTCAGAGGGAAGTCAGGGAGCTGATTAGAAGAAGTTTTGAAAGAGGTTGCAGAGAGAGAGGTTGTTTTTGAGATGAAAGACAAGGAATGTGAATTAAATTTGATAGATTTGCTCCACATTGTAATGAGTGCTGAGTTTGGTGCATAGGGTGAGAATTACAAATAATAACATTGATAGTGGATATATGGCTAGGGTCGCTCTGGTCATTTATATTAGGGAATTGCAGAGGGTGGTCATCATGGGGGCTGGTAGAAGTAAACTGAGTGGGAGTTACCAGAGGGTGGGGTAAAGGACAGATGAGTTGTCAGATAAAGGAATGACACAGAGAGGGGGGGATGATGGAGGAATGACAGAGAGAGAGGAGGGTGGACCCATTCAGGATAGGCCTGTGTCATAATGCAAAGGCAATGAATTGCAACATGTTTGACAGTAATTGCTGAACCCCCTTCCTGCTTGGAGAGTAACCATCTTGCTCAAAGAGAGCTGGGCGAGACCAAAAATAGTCAAAGTTTGAAATAAAATTGAAACCTGCTGCCAAACAGAAATTTTTCAGCCACTGGTGGAGACTAAATAGGCGGCTGAAACGCTCATTGTTTGTATGTAAAGAGGGGATAGGGCCAGAGAGAATACAGCATTTCCCTAGATCTAGAATGGATATGCACAGATTTTCAAAGTCTTCGTGTAGTTTTTCAGACTGTCTATCCATGACATCATTCGCCCCGGCATGAATAATGACAAACTTCACTGAGGGGTGTTGATTCAGAAGCAAGGGAACAATGCCTGAAAAAACCTCAACCTTCCCACCATTTATACAATATGTCACAGCAGACACCAGCCCACAAATGACATGGAGGGGGGAGGGCCCATTGGTCCTTCTTTACGTTATATAGACAGAAGAGAGAAGCATTATACTGTACTATAATTATATAGATACAGTATATCAACTAATAAAGCTGGTCTATGCCAGCTAAACATTAGCCAGACAGGCCAGAGCATTCATTTTGAATGACTTCATAATTCACAAATTGTCTGATTACGCTTCTCTGGGGAGGGTTTAGTTTGACCTCCAGGCGCCTCACTCCTCCCACCCAAGCGCTCCCCCAGGGCATCGAGGATCCAGACCAAAAAATGAATAGTATAGTATAGTATAGTATGCCCTTTATTATCCCACAATGGGGAAATTCATTTGTTGCAACAGTAATATACAGATTGTGCAAAAAAACAGCAGACAGCCTACATACAACACAGGACCAGGAGGTTAAAAAGTAGGCTATATAAGATAGATAAAAATAGAGATGTTAAAGAAAATAGAAATATCTCTGTTTACCCCTGTTGTGTATGCAGTTATTACTCCGTTGTAAGTTATACAGGAGGAAGAAGAGAACTCGCACACCAGGGTTGCCGATGCAGGAAAGGTGTTTTAATCCATCATTTGAGCAAAAAAATAAAATAAGGTGCTACCAAGTGGGGGTGCAAACGTTTCGGTCCTCAGACAACCATCAGTGCAAAAAAGTTGTAAGTTACAAACACACATTCAACCTTATGTGCTACAATAAAGCACGGACACGGAAGAGTTGCCATTTTACGAGCCGTGGCTCCCTTAGTGAACTTGTGAAGACTCAATGCAGACTAATGCGCATGTGCATATTACTATTAAACAATCACTATCAATGCGCTATGAAATAAAGTAGACCCATATATTCTCATATATAACAACCCCTTAAGACACGGCATTATAAAGTAGCTGTTACCAGGATGGCAATGACCAAGTCGTAATGTATTACTAAAGGCCCCATGCACTGTCATACCAGTGTAGTACTATAGTAATTAACTTTCAATGTCTATTACAGCGTGCCACAGGAGGTACGGCGTGCATTAAGGGGCTACAAACAACAATTTCGTACATTAGTAAAAGTGAAAGTGAATTACGAAGCCATTTGTGTGGTGTGGTAAAACCAGGCTATAGCCAAAAGTGCCCGGCCCGGTGTTTGGTCCCTTACAACTCAGCCCTGCCACTGGCTCTGCTGCATGTCCTGTATGCTGCTCAGTGTTGCCAGATGTGTCTGACCAAATCTCGCCCAAAAGCTTCTCAAAAACCGGCAAAATGCGCTAAATTCCGCCCAAATTCAACAAATTACATTGACTTCTATGGGCCCAAAACGGCTGAAAATGTGATTTTTACCCACAGACGCTCATCCAAAGTAGCCCAATTGGGCGGGCACCCGCCCAATCTGGCAACACTGATGCTGCTCAAGGGAGGTCTCCTGATTCCAGTTATACGCAGTTGGCTTTGATCGCTGCTATTACAATGAGATCCATACGATGGCCCCAGCAGAAAAAAAAAAAAAGTATAAAAATAATATAAAAGTCTTGTCTTGGCTAACACACACACACTGCTTTACCCCTTAGACACCACATGTAGATGTTTCTTGGAAGGAAACAAGACAAAACAGTATTTTTTTTTATATTGCTTCAGTGTCATCTGTTTATATGTTTCCACCAGTATTTTTTCCCCTATCACTCGCTAACACACTTAGTAACACATTTTAGTTGTAGCTGGAAGTCGACTCCAGCGTACACCCGTATTTGCGTGGAGAAAAGTCTCTCTGCTGCTTCTAGGTGCGTGTCAGAGCATGTGTGCATTGGCAATTGGATACATGCGTGCATGTGTGTGTGTGTATGTGCAAGTTTGTGTGTGTGTGTGTTTGTGCGTGCCTGATGCATGCGTGTGAGTGCGTCCTGTCCCCGTGCCTAGTGCGTGCATATGTGTTGCTCGTGTGTATGCATGCGTGCGTGTGGAGTTACTGGCACATGACACTGTGCGTGTGCAACTTGTGTGTGTTGCCGGGGGTGCAAACTAGGCCTGCAGTGGCCAAGCATAACAGGTGAGCCTTAGGACATGTTTGTCCAGAACTAGGGGTTCCCAGCCTTCTCCAACTTGGGGCCCACTTGAAATGTTCACAAATGTTCGGGGCGCCACCTCTGACCCAATAAACAATAAAACTCAAATGAATCAACAGCAAAGCACACACCAAAAATATTATTTAGATTTTTAGCAAATGATTTCAAGGCCCACTTGGAATACCTTGAGGGCCCACCAGTGGGCCCCGGCCCACAGTTTGAGAATCGCTGGTCCAGAAGCTGGAAACTTTGCTGCAAGATTGAGGAGCCTTCACAGCCAAAAAATGATTACAGGTATTTGAACAGATGCAGCGGCTTCAGTCGGGCAGCCTATATGGTGCACTGTGTGTGTGTGTGCGTGCTTGTGTGTGTGCTCTGTGTGTGTGTGCGTGCGTACTGTGTGTGTCTGTCTGCGTGTGTAAATGTGTGTGTGTGCTCTGTGTGTGTGTGTGCGTGCGTGGGTGCGTACTGTGTGTGTGTGTGGGTGCGTACTGTGTGTGTGTGTGTGTGTGTGTGTGTGTGCGTGTGCGTGTGTGGAGGGGAGTTGAAGGAGGTGGTTTGTGGGGTATAGAGGGTATAGAGGGTTACATAAAGAGCTGATTTGTGCCAACCTGATGATATTTCGGCCTCCTCTCCTCTCCTCCTGAAAATAAGCCTTTTGTCAACGTGCTGTCATCTGCTGCGGCCTAAAGAATGCTGCCGTGCCATGCTGGTGCAGATAGGAATCAAGCCAGCCAAGAAACCAGTGTTGCCAGATGTGTCTGATCAAATCCCGCCCAAATGGTTCTCAAAAACCGCCGAAATGCGCTATATTCCGCCTTAATTCAGCAAATTACATTGACTTCTATGTGCCCAAAACGGCTAAAAAAAATTAAAAAATAAAAATAAAAAACGCCAAATGGCCAATTTTTCCCGTTTTTACCCGCAGACGCTCATACCAAGTAGCCCAATTAGGTGGGCACCCGCACAATCTGGCAACACTGCAAGGAACAGTGGAGCCATTATGGGGGTGTCTTTACTGTATGTTATCCTCACTGTTGGCCACCATGCTGTTACGATTTGTCCGTCATTGGAGCGGACTTCCCCAAGAAAAAGACAAGAAATACACTGTGTTTCAGACCTTAAGACCTTAATATATCCTTGGACTTCAATGTCCAGCACTATGCAAAAAGGGGGGGGGGGGGGGGGCAGAGAAACCCATGAACAGAAAAATAACTAACTCAAACCCAAATGCTCTTTCAACACGACTTTTCTAAACGGACGCAGCCATTTCACAATGTTTACTTAAGCATGACACAAGCAAGTGAGAGAATCATTGCTGGCCGGGCCTCACATTTTATGTGCGAGGCTAATATTCGTCATCAATATTTCCCAGCATCTGTTTTAGCCTTGCTCCCCCCACTCAAAACCTCACCAACACCACCACCACCACCACCACCAGCCCCACCAGGCCCATGCACACTCACACACACACACACACACACACACACACACACACACACACACACACACACACACACACACACACACACACACACACACACACACACACACACACACACACACAAACACGCACATGCACAAGTGCACACACACGTTTTTATGCAGGAAATGACATAATTGTGTACATGGCGTTTAGGCAGTTATTCAAGCACTAACGGGGCAAGGCATTGTTTAAAATGGCATCATGGCATGTTTACTCGGCCCGGCTTAAATTTCATGCCACGGCCAAAGGCAATAAAAATCTAACAAAACATACCTGTATCCTATTTGACCCGCCACCCCCCACCCCCAACTGATGAGGTTCCGCAGGGGTGCATTTTGACAGCTGATACGAGTCCAGGTGGGGCCCCCAAGGAGGCAAAGCGCTTTCCTGTTCATAAATAACAAACTCCGCTCCTGCTTTACCTAACTGGCATGTTTAGCACTGGGAAAGGTATCGCCTCTCCTCTCCTCTCCTCTCCTCTCCTCTCCTCTCCTCCTCTCTGCCTCTCCTCTCCTCTCCTCCTCTCTGCCTCTCCTCTCCTCTCCTCCTCTCTGCCTCTCCTCTCCTCTCCTCCTCTCCTCTCCTCTGCTGCCATCCGCCTCTCCCTCCTCCTCTCCTCTCCTCTCCTCTCCCTCCTCCTCTCCTCTCCTCTCCTTTCCTCTCATCTCCTCTCCTCTTCTCTCCTCTCCTCCCCTCTCCTCTCCTCCCCTCTCCTCTCCTCTCCTCCTTCCTCTCCTCTCCTCTCCTCTCCTCTCCTCTCCTCTCCTCTCCTCCCCCCTGTCCATCCTCTCCTCTCCTCGACTCTCCTCTCCTCTCCTCTCCTCTCCTCTCCTCTCCTCTCCTCTCCTCTCCTCTCCTCTCCTCTCCTCTCCTCTCGCCTCGCCTCTCCTCTCCTCTGCTCTCTCTCCTCTCCTCTCCTCTCCCCCTCTCGTCCCCTCTCTCCTCTCCTCTGCTCTCCTCTCCTCTCCTCTCCTCTCCTCTCCTCTTCCTCCTCTCTCCACATATCCTCCTCTCTCTCCTCTCCTCTCTCCTCTCCACATCTCCTCCTCTCCTCTCCTCTCCTCTCCTCTCCTCTCCTCTCCTTTCCTCTCCTCTGCTCTCCTCTCCTCTCCTCTCCTCTCCGCGCTTCTCCTCTCCTCTCCTCTCCTCTCCTCTCCTCGCCTCGCCTCTCCTCTCCTCTCCTCTGCTCTGCTCTCCTCTCCTCTCCTCTCCTCTCCTCTCCTCTCCTCTCCTCTCCCCTTCCTCTCCTCTCCTCTCCTCTCCTCTCCTCGCCTCGCCTCGCCTCGCCTCGCCTCGCCTCGCCTCGCCTCTCCTCTCCTCTCCTCTGCTCTGCTCTGCTCTCCTCTCCTCTCCTCTCCTCTCCTCTCCCCTTCCTCTGCTCTCCTCCCCTCTCCTCTCCTCTCCTCTCCTCTCCTCTCCTCTCCTCTCTTCTCCTCTGCTCTCCCCTTCCTCTGCTCTCCTCCCCTCTCCTCTCCTCTCCTCTCCTCTCCTCTCCTCTCCTCTCCTCTCCTCTCCACTCCTCGCCTCGCCTCGCCTTTCCTCTCCTCTCCTCTCC
>NC_085870.1:4234252-4259252 GCF_034702125.1 Engraulis encrasicolus
CTTGACTTGTCAGTACCCGGTGATGCCACATTTTTCAGCTAAGCCCTTACCGAGATATGATCTGCTGATGTTGTATAACCTTTCGGACTTAAAGGACCAGTTAAGTCAATTTCAACATGCAGTTGTAATGGTCACACTACTCTGGACTTGTCAGTACCTGAGTTTTTTTTTCTTTCTTCTTCTTCAGCGTTTCCGAGATCTTGGTCATTGTAATGGGGGCAGCGCTCCAGAGTAGTGTGACCATTACAACTGCATGTTGAAATTGACTTAACTGGTCCTTTAAGTGACATTCGGTTATGGAAAAGACTTTGCCATAACCGAATGTCACTTAAGGCCAACAGTCATAAAATGTTTATGACATGGAGATAATGTTTATGACTTATCTATGACTGTGTCATGACACTATTAGGACACTGTAATGACATGCCTATGACACCGGCGTCAAGTAAAGTGTTACCGAAAAATAACATATTGGCTTACTCTATTGGGCAAAATCACACTAGACCAGGCAACATCAGGGAATGCATGTACAATATAGTCACCTGATTTGTGCAAGTACAGAATAAACACTGCATACTTAAAAATTAGTTGTTTATTTGCCTTTCTTTATTTATTAAGAAAAAACATAGATGTGGCATAACTCTGCGAATCCTGACTTTATTTGCAAGACTGACCCATAGGCCTACAGCAGGGGTCAGGAACCTTTCTGGGTCTGAGGGCTACCAAGGGCTACCCGAGGGCTACTTTTGTTCAAAATCCTCTACTGATTTCTTGGTATCATTCTCAAATCACGCTATTATTTAATGATAATTTGCTTATAGGTTATAAAGAATAAATAATCTCATATTTAAATCAAGAAAAGCATTAACTCTGACTAAAATCTGGTAGTCGTCACTGTTTACCAACATCCTTGGTGGGCACCTCAGAAGCTCCTGGAGGGCTACCTGGCGCCCGCGGGCACAACGTTGGTGACACCTGGCCTACAGCATGCACAGATCTGATATGCAGTGCTCCCCTTTGCTCTCCAAGAAAACAAGAGAAGACGGTGCTGAATGGAAACAGACAGTATTGGTCCAAATCAAAACTATGAAAAGGATTTACATTAAAAGGGGGAATTCATTGCAGAGCCGGTTTTACCATTAGGAATACTAAGCAATTGCCTAGGGCCCCCCCATGAATTCATGCCCTTTGTAAGGGCCCCTAACAGTCAACCTGGCCATAGTAAATATCGGGAAAAAAACACATCTCAAGAGGGGCCCCATGTCTGTATTCACCTAAGGCCCCGCCCAAACAGTTACAACCGTCCCTGTCGTGAGACTTCACACCTGAGACAATTGCAGCATGCTGTCCACATCACTGCTGATCAAACAGTTTAAACAGAAACTTGATGCAACCCTTTCGTCCCGGCCAATGTAAACCAATGTGTTTCCACAGTTCATTTTAGCTCGTTATTCTACTTCCAGGGCTAGACTGGGGGAGAAATAGGGCCCGGGCAAACTTTTGGCTTACAGGGGCCCCTCATGGGGGAGAAATAGGGCCCGGGCACTTTTGGCTTATAGGGCCCCCCTCATAATTAGCGGTGCAGAACTGACACTCCGGTGGGCCCCGCACCCTACTTGGGCCCCTATATTCAGAAATGTGTGGGGCCCACCGGGAAATGCCCGCTATGCCAGATGGCCAGTCCAGTCCAGCCCTGTCCACTCCTGTAGCCCTTTGTTTTGCAGAGTTGCATGATCAGTATGACTGGAGATGACATGGCCTCTGGCGCAGGGCCAGCGCAGGGTGGAGAGGATTGGAGAGCGATAAAACACATCAAGGAGACTAATGGGATATCTCACATATGGTTCCTATGATCCAAGGCTCAAGGCTCTGTCTTTTTATTCTCTCTCTCTGCGATAAAGATGTTCATCTTCAGGCGGAAACCTGGGATGGGTGGACGGACATCTGTAAACCAAGACGTGATAGAAGGAATGTCCACGGTTAGGGATGCACCGATACCGATACTGGTATCGGCACCCGATACTGCTCATTATACTCATACTCGTACTCGTGAAGCACTTGCCGATACCAGGAACGATACTGCTATTACACAAAACAATGCAAAATCTTGTCGCGTTCTGTGGACTTGAAAGCAGCATGGAAAAAAAAGTGCCACCTCATACATTTACTAACTTTTAAATCTACATGGAAATGGACAATAAAAATATCACAGATGGAAAAAAACAAGGCCATGCATTTATTTTCATTGTATTTTGGTGGTAAAAGGTATCGGTATCGGTACTCGGTATCGGCAAGTACACACATTAATGTACTCGTACTTGTATTGGTTTTCAAAAAAGTGGTATCGGTGCATCCCTATCCACAGTACATTCTGAGGTGTTAATTCAGCACTTTGAGAGTCACTTTGGCCCCAGAGTACCCTCTAGTACTGTTTTTAGGCCGTCCATTACATTACATTACACTTAGCTGACACATTTCATCCAGCGAGACTTACAGTTATTTGAAGTATAGGGTATTGGTTACAGTCCCTGCAGCAGCGTGGGGTTAGGTGCCTTGCTTAACTCATTGATTGCCAGCCATTTTCAAATTCAGACCTGGGGTTTGCCAGGCGTTTTCAACGTTTGAGTGATTTTTCAAGAGCCATAAAAAAAAATTAGTTCTTCGTCCATGTGAACAACAAACATACCAGATCAATGTGTTAGGCCCCACCCCCCATAAAAAAATCGCAATTGACTTGATATCAAGTCTTGGGCACTGTGCCGTACATTCTGAATAGACTCGTTTTCAAGTGCATGGCACTCAAAGAGCTACGGGCACCTCAGCCATGGGGGGAGATAGGCAGTGGAGGGCTGGGATTCGAACCTGCTGCCCCAAGAATGGTGTCGGTGCCCGTTCCCACAGTTAAAGTGATACTGTCCCACAGTTACGTTTGAGAACAAAAGTGCTTACTTGCGAACCTCCCGCGTTCCGTTCACACTGGGCTATGAACTCTTTTCATATGTGAATTTTCTTCTTGGAGCAGGCGTCACTCTTAATTATTGCAGTCTCTGAGGGTGCTGGCCCAAATTTCAAATTCAATGTTTCAAGAAGGAGGCCGCACCTTGCATAGTAGTGTTTTTTATTGCACAGACGAGTTTCGGCGTGTGCCTTCTTCAGTACACTGTGCAATAAAAAACACTACTATGCAAGGTGCGGCCTCTTTTCATATGTGAACATTTGTTACCCTGATGAATCTACTGATGTCCACGTTGTCGTCACAAGTATTTTTTCCTCTTCCTGAACGCTCAGATTTGTGGTTGCGTGAAAACAAAGACTGGTTAGACATTAGATGCATGCGGGAATGGGCACCGGAATGGTTGTCTGTCGGCCTGAATGCGCCTTAAGTGTGGGTGGGTGGTGGAGTCAAACCAGAGGCCTAAATTAACTTTTCATCTCCAGCCAAAATGGCTAGTACCGGTAGATGTTAATCTCATTAGCCAAACACACACTCACTAGTGGGTCAAAGTGGCTAGTTAGTAAGTTGGTCTTTTCTACCAGCCAAAGGGAAATTTCTCCAGCATTTGGCTGGTTGGCCGGTGTAAATTTAGAGACCTGCAAGTAACCAATGCTCTCCTGCCTCGTCATCAATATACCTGAAGTGCCCTTGGGCAAGATGTTCAGCCACCTTGCTCTGTGGACAGCAGACTGTCAAAAAGTTATTCTGGATAAGACTGGCAGTTATGTAATGGGAACCTAATCTGAAGTAATGATGTAACTGTGTATGCATTAGTGTTGACACATTTAACACATTTATTAAAACAAAATCTCTGCCCTAAACCTTACTCAGCAAAATTCAGCAACGTCGCGCTACATCTCCCTCTCTAAAAGATGTGTTTGAATTTAAAACCCTGTAGTGTGTGACGGGAAGGATGACCAAAAACTGACAAAACTTGAAATGATGCATAACAGAGGCAAGATTTTCTTTTTTCTTTTAAAAAACTTGATCCATAGCCATCGTTACCAAGGTGACAGTGATTTGGACTACGGCATACAGATGTACAGCACTCACTTCCCCTCGCGGTCCAAGGGTGCATTCCAATATGCGACCTTGCTTCCTCCACTTGTGCTTGTGGCCTCGCCCTGCCTCCTGGCCCCTCCTCCGTGGAGATAACAATAAAGTTTCCCAGCTGTCAGCCTAGCCACAACAACTTTTTGGGGACTGTTTTTCATTCACCATCCCAATTGCAAATGGGCTAAAGACTTTACAATTGAGCTTTTACAAGATATTGAAATATTGTATAGTGTATACTGTTGTCAGTGATGTCATCATGACATATTACTTCCTGGTACGAGTCCACAAGTAGAGGAAGCAAGGTCGCATATTGGAATGCATCCCAAGTGCTTTAAAACGCCAAGAAAACAGGTGTGCCATTAACCTCTGGTGACGGTATGGAACACTGTGTGTGTGTGTGTGTGTGTGTGTGTGCGTGTGCGTCTCTGTGTGTGTGCGTGTGTGTGTGTGCGCATGCGTGCGTGCGTGCGTATGTATGCGTGTGCATGCGTGTGTGTGTGTGTGGGTGTGTGTGTGTGTGTCTGCGTGCGACGCGGGGTAATGTTTTCCATTAGGTGCAGTGCTGTGAGAGCATGAAATGTTTTTCCATGAAAAAGAAAAAAAAAAGCTTTTTTTTTCCTCCGACCAACAGTGACCCAATGCTAGGTGACATGTACAGTACACTCAACTCAAGACATCAAGTTAAATAGATTTATAGATGATGCTTCGTCAAATACACAACAGTTTTGTTTTTTGTTTGGTAACATATACAAATCACATACAGTACATCATATATGCTGTATCAAATGGGCTGTCAGAAGAGCGCCGACCGACGCAGCTGGGATTTGATGACTCGGCTATGAATGTCCCAAGTCTTTCACTTCAACAGTGTCCATAACTGCCCAGAAAAAACAAACTGCCACCGCCACTTTTTGTTTGTCTTCTTTTAGTTACTTACTATTCACAATGTCCAGTTTATAACATAATTACAGACACCCACCTGCTTTTGTTCATCATAAAACGCAGAGACACTTTCTTTAGCTTACACGCACACCGAGTGTTAGAAGTCCAGTTGCCTTGGAAAAGATAGCCATGAGTAACACCTGAAATGAAGTTTATACAACGTCAACATCAGACTCGTGTCTTCCTCCAACCCCTCTGCAAACCGTGAGTGGTGGGCTATGGAGGGAGAGAGAAGAGTTGTTCACTCCCATCAGTTATTGGCTCTTCACAACGTCCTTCCCTTCCGGTAGCTTCTGAGTCGACCCTCTGTCTGTCTGCAAGGGACCGATTCAGGAATGAAGCGCACCAGGCCAAAATCAGGGTTGCCAGATGAGGCTGACGATTTCCAGCCCAAAAAATGCTCAAAACCCGCCTAGAAGCACAAAATCCCGCCCAATTCTATTGATTTCTATGGCAAAATGCTAAATGCCATTTTTTACCCGCACACGGCCATCCTAAGCAGCCCAATTGGGTGGGAAACAGCCCAATCTGGCAACACTGGCCAAAATAATGGTCTATGGACCTTTCCACATTGGAAAGCAGCACACATACACGATGTTATCTGCTAGACAGGGCACCTCCGGCTGGGGGAAGTGATGTGGATAGGATGGTACCAGAGAGTGTAGAGAGAGAGAGAGATTCCATTGGCCCATTGTTTCCGGGTTCTACTATTGCATTGGGAATGGGGGGGGATCCCCCTTTAGGCAGACCTAAGGACTGTTCTGTTCATTCTAGGAGTATTATGACACGTCCCTTTAGGCAGACTGGAACCTGGTCATGTTATCTGGCCATAGCAACCTATTACATTGGCATATCTCTATATACTTAAAGAATCTCTGGTGGTACTTTTGCTTTTTCCTGACCTCCTGAGACCTCGGCGGCCCCTCTGGCCCTCTGGGGACCTGAGTGTGCCCAGTTGTGGGTCTGTGCCCAGTTGTAGGCCTCTAACATTCATCCACCTCCTCTGAGGACTGAGGACTCGGAGGAAGATGTTGTTGTGAACATTGAGAAGTTAAGTCAGGTAAAAGGGAAGTCACTTGCGCTCTAACCTTTTTGGTGCTTCCAGTTCAGGGCGGTAGACAACGGAAAGCAAACTGGTCCACTTCAGAAAGACTAGGCCAGCAGGGATGACTGGAGCACTCAGATAGTTTTCAGTTATTTTATTGGGGTGCTGCAAACAGACTGACGTTTTCGACGCAGCAGTGCGTGCGTGTCTTCTTCAGACTCAAAAGGTGTGTTTGTTTGCACCTGGTAGGTAAATGTTTGAACACTTTAAGCCAGGGGTCCCCAACCTTTCTGGGTCTGAGAGCTACCGAGGGCTACCCGGGGTCTACCGAGGGCTACTAAGGGCTACCCGAGGGCTACTTTTGTTCAAAATCCTCTACTGATGTCTTGGCATCATTCTCAAATCACACTATTATTGAATGATAATTTGTGTATAGGTTGTAAAGAATAAATAATCTCATATTTAAATCAAGAAAAGCATTAACTGTGACTAAAATCTGGTAGTCGTCACTGTTTATTAACATCCTTGGTGGGCACCTCAGAAGCTCCTGGAGGGCTACCTGGCGCCCGCGGGCACCACGTTGGGGACACCTGAATTGGAGAACAGCAGTGCGTGCGTGTCTTCTTCAGAGTCAAAAGGTGTGTTTGTTTGCACCTGGTAAATGTTTAACCCTTAGGGAGTACCATCACAAATATGTGATTAGAATTTTGCCCAAATTTTGAGTTCTCATTATGATGTCATAATGTCTTTCCGAGATTTTTAACACAGACGTCTATGGGAGCTGTAGAGTGTTCCAGTAAAATTCTAGAAGAACCTCTAAGCCCTCGTGTTTCTCCAGCTCTCCCCTCTCGTCTATTCATCCACTAGCCAGGCCGTGCCCTCCTGGTGACGCAACAGCTTCAGCCTTGCTACCAGTCAGGTCAGGAGTCAATGCAAGTACTTTCTGTGTTCCTGCAAATACGGGAACTCCTCCCACTTTGTTGGGAAGCAAACAATCATTAGCAAACCAAGGGAGGCCATTTGGGAAATGCTGTTTGGAAATGTTAGTTGTTATGCTCTTGGTCAGACCAAGTCTCGAAGAGATTTTGAAAGTCGATGATAATCAGGCTATTCATCCACCACACCTGTCTGTCTGTCGTTGGCGGATGCGGCACCGTCTCCATCTCCCGCTACCTGCTACCTGTTGCCTGGTTAACACCAGACCTAATCACAAGTGAGATTAGGTCTGGGGAGTTGCCTATCGTAAATTCCGTAAGGGGCAGAATACTTGGCTATTATGACACACTGCCCTGCTCTCTGATTGGGCAGAGAAACTGTAAAGGTCGGAATGCTTGGCCATTATGACACAGGGCCCATGATCTTGGCCGTTATGAGTCATCCTCGCCAAACTGTCCTTCAGATCGAAACGATTGTGTAGAATTAACTAAAGGAAGTATGGGAGTTCCCGGTACCCGCGCTACCTGCAGCCGCAGCTCTCCACCACCATGTCCTCGTACTGCTTGTACACCACGTTGTTGGAGGAGTCTATGTAGAGGATGCTGATGGGGCTGAGGCGCGTGGGCACGCAGCAGGTGGGCGGCGTGGAGCGCGGGTCCATGGAGTTCATGAGCGTCTGGATGATGGCGTGGTTGGTGGGCTCCAGGTGCGAGCGGATCGGGAAATCGCAGACGCCGTCGCAGTGGTGGGCCTCGTACTCCAGCGGCGCGATGATCCAGTCGTCCCAGCCCATCTCCTTGAAGTTGACGTGCAGCTGCCGCCGGTTGCAGCGCGGCTTGGGGCTCTTGACAGGGCTCTTCTTGTTGCCGCCGCCGCCGCCACCGCCACGGGGAAGGGGTGCGCGCCGCATGCGCCGCTGCGTGAACAGGTACTCGTACACCGTCTTGTTGTCGTGGCCCGAGCGCGCCTTGATCTCGTTGTAGAACAGGCCGCGCTTCTTGGTGCGGCTGAACACCACGAAGAAGGCCTTCTCCTTGGTCTGGCGGCCCGGCCGCGCGAAGCCCAGCTTCCTGAGGTCCACTGCTGCCCCGCCTCCTCCTGCTCCTCCTCCTCCTCCTCCTCCTCCTCGTCCACCACCGCCTCCCTGCTCCACGGCCTCCAGCTCGAAGCAGACCTGTGCTTGCGCCGCGTTCCTGAAGCTCTTGAAGAGCTTCCAGATGTCAAACACCTCCCACTTGGAGATGCTCTGGTCCTCCATGACACGCGAGTGCAGCAGGGTGGCCTTCTGTTGTTTACCTGCCGCACAGGTGTAGAGCCTCAGGCTGACCTGGCCGACCGACGACGACGAGGAGGAGGAGGAGGAAGAAGAAGAAGAAGAAGAGGTCCGCCGAGAGGGCTCCGGCAGCCGCTTGCGGAGAATGCGCAGCTCGGCCCCGAGAAGACCCTCCTTGTCCAGGGAGCTGATGTTGAAGGAGTACCTCTGTCTCCGCAGCTGTGGAAGCCTCTCGTCTGCAGAGAGGAGAGGAGAGGAGAGGAGAGGAGGGGAGAGAGGAGGGGAGAGGAGAGGAGAGGAGAGGAGTGGAGAGGAGAGGAGAGGAGAGGAGAGGAGGAGAGGAGAGGAGAGGAGAGGAGAGGAGAGGAGAGGAGAGGAGAGGAGAGGAGGAGAGGAGAGATAGGAGAGGAGAGGGGAGGAGAGGAGAGGAGATGGGAAGAGGAGAGAAGAGGGAGTGGAGAGGAGAGGAGAGAAGAGGAGAGGAGAGGAGAGGAGAGGAGAGGAGAGGAGAGGAGAGGAGAGGAGAGGAAAGAAGGGGCAACAGAAAACAGAAACATATCCCCAATTGTTTAAACAACAGCTTTTTCACTTGCTTGACAGGCCAAAGCTTCTCATTTTCACCTCTGTACTGCAAACACTACATTTTTTGCCTCCCTGTTTTTTTCTTTCTTCCTTTCTCTCATTCTCTTCTTTTTCCCCCTTTTTTCCCTTTCTTGTGCATCTTCCAGCAAGAAAATATGATGGTCTAGCAGTGTACAAATGAAATGAGTCACTTTCTTTCATCCACACAAAGCTGGCTCTCAAAAAGTACGTATATTAGAACCAGACATTTCCCGACTGCAGCAGAGTAGACCGCAAAGGTATTGTAAACAGGCCATTATTATCAACCTGCAGCTGTTTACCTCTGCGCCCACCACCATGACATATGGCATTCGCACTGAGCAACAGCACACAAAAACATACCTGCGTGAACTGCACAACTCAAGACATTATTCACAGGGGCCAGGTTATTGGCTGTTACCAAATCTGTGTGTGTGTGTGTGTGTGTGTGTGTGTGTGTGTGTGTGTGTGTGTGTGTGTGTGTGTGTGTGTGTGTGTGTGTGTGTGTGTGTGTGTGTGTGTGTGTGTGTGTGTGTGTGTGTGTGTGTGTGTGCGTGCTTGCCTATGTGAGTGACAGCATGTGTGAGTGCATGTGTGTATATGTATACATGTGCTTTGTGTCTAGGCATGTCTACATGTGTGTGGGAAAGTGCTCTATATTGGTTTTGTATGTGTGCATTAAGAACTGCTTGTTCTGCCTCTCAGGTTTTGGCCCCATAATAGAGACTAAAGTGAAACCTTAGAAGTCGTTGCAACTTTGATCAAATGAAAACCAGATAACCCATATTATCCATTCATCTGTGTTTCCAGAGCGGAGAGAAATGCGCCGATCTGACACTACTCCCCCCCACCTCCTATGGACGAGGTCATCTACAATTTGCAAAAGGACACGCTACACAAATAAAGTGCAAATTAAAAGTACATTAAGTGCTTGAAATGTAGACCTTTAGCAGCTAGGAATATTAAACTGACGTGGTTTTAAACACCGTTTTAAACAGTTTTACACAGAAAAGAAAACATTACACAGAGGCCACCTACTTGTAGCCTCACGGGGAGTTTATTTACGTTTGGGAAGCCGTAAATCACTGGTGCGCGAGAGGCGGCGGAGGACTGGGGGACTGGGGGACTTCAGACAGTCCACAGATGCAGAGTAGACAGACCGGTGAGCAAAGGGTGTGTCGAACCCACATTGCCCTTTTCAAACACTTTTTAATAAACAACCTTTGATGAACTCTTGGGAAAGGGGGGCGCACTAATACAACAGATCCGCATTTGTATAAGCATAAAGCGTTTTTTTAGAATGAGACTTCATTTTTCAAAATTGCGTGAAAATTAAAGGTTTTTTTTACATTATAGCCTACACGAGCAAAGTTTATACTACACTAGTTTCACTTTCAAAAAACTGTGCTACATTGAGACATACCCGCTGGCTAAATGGATCACGATGTTATCAGTTGAGCTATAATAGGACATTAATAGTCAGCTTTATGTCACTGCATCACATACCTTGTCCTTTATCAACAAAACTGGTGATGGTGTTGGCGAGACCAGCTTCGTGTAGAACACTTGTGTTCACGTCCCCCGTTGATAGCGACCAATATAATGACAGCATGTAATCATGCGGTGTCACCAATGGGTGTTTGGGCTGTTCTTTTTCGCTAATCTTTCCGAAGACTTTGACAGAACTTCTTTGCGCCAAGGGAGACAGTCCTCGCTGTGCGGTCACAGCTTTCATTTGTCCCGGTCTCCCTCCCGAAGACGCCGCCTTGGCAGCAGCGATTTTGCCACCACCACCACTCTGTGCTGCTGCCGCACTCCTTCCCGTGTGCGCACTGGGTGCTGAAGGAGAAGATGCGCCACCGGAGGCTGGTCGGCTCCCATCCCCGGGTACCCAGGAGCGCGCAGCTTCCCTGCGTCCCAAACTGACGGGTGCTCCCGGCAGACTGCTGGTCCTCTTTGCGTGCGTCCCTGTTGTTGCAGAATTCGTTTTGGAGGACTCGCCCTTTATCAGTGGGGGTCCGGTTCGGATGCGCGTGATCCTTGCCCCACTGGAAGACTTTGCACCCGTGGCTCCATAAGTCCCCACCATTAACAGAGAGGCTCTTCGGTCCGTGTCTATGTGAGTGCCCGGTCTCCTCTCCGTTGAGCGCTGTCCCTCGCCAATAAGGCCCATAGACAATGGGACGAAGTTCAGGTATATAAGAGTCCAGCACCCCAATAAAAGAGGGAGACGTTTCAATACTTTCATCCTCTGAACTTCCTTTCAATTTTAACGTATGAGAAATGCACACGATCTTCCTCCGACTTGGGTTGGTAATCATGAACAAGTTTTGGAAGTAGAAAATAAGGAGTGAAATTAAACCGTTTTGAAAATATCAAATAGTGCAAACCGTTATCCTCATCCCCGCTCTTCAGAACCATAGTGATGCAAATTGTTTGCCTCCGGATCTGCTTCACGATGTAGATATCCCAAAAAATAGTTCGCATTGAGAAGACCAACCTGCCTGCTTTACAGCCAAGCAATTCTGCTCGATATCTTGTACGAGACTTGTTTAAATCCCTCTTTTTCCAAGAGGGAAGAATGGCGTAATGCTGTTGGTGTGTGTTTTTTCTCCCTCTCCCTCTCCCTCTCTCTTTCTCTCTCTTCCTCTCTCTCTCTCTCTCTCAAAGTTTGAACCACGTCCAGTGAAAATATCTCCCTCGCCGAAACCTGCAGGTGCTTAGAATTCTCTGCAAACCTGAACTCAGGAATTGGAAATGGAATTCCAACGAAAACCAGTTTAATTACTCTCTGATGTCATGCCGTCTAAACTAATTTAAGTGCAATATTTCTTTCTGAAATTGTCTTTGCTGCCTTTAACCACCATGAGTCATACAGTGCAAGCAGGCACTGAATCAGTTCTTTGCATAAAGTAACTTTTAGTAAGTAGCCTAGTCTACACTTTTAGGCTACTAAAGCAAGGTGAGGTTAAATGGCTGGAATGATTAATGGGACTGATTTTAAATTCAGTGTCCTATCCTAAATCCCCAAGTAATATACCACTAATGACAAAAAACAACAACAAAAAACAAACACTAGAAAGCGAGCTATGTCATTTCTTGAGAGAAATGGACAATGACACCCATGTAACAAAATTGCCAAAAGTAGACAGGGACATCATTTAGTTAACTTTCATGTAAAGATCAAATTTGCAAATAGGCAGCCCAGTTTCAATGAGCAGCATAGTTGCAGTACCTTTTTTGACCATTTCCTGCACAGTGTCCCTTTAATTACTGAGACCGTTTGGGCAATTTAGAGTTGTAACAACAGCCATGATCCCACGGCTACACCAAGAGAGACTCGGGTGATGAGGTAGGAGGGCGTCTGATGTAGTTTCACTGGGTTTCAGGTGCTGGTGTTTGCCAGGGAGTAAAAACCATGAGAGCCGAATTTATATAACGATTAAGCCAATTTGCTTAAAGAGTGTCGTAAATATGAAAGGACAGCAGGCTGGGCAGCTGGAATACAGTAGCTGGATGCCAAGTAAAGAGGCAGGGCTGCCTGCACTCAGACACACACATTGGCACACAGACAGTTGTCTTCCTTGCGGTCACAAACAGAAGTGTGGGTCTATGTTTCAGCGTTTGGGCATCTCAGTGGTAACACCCAAGCTGGACACATACACGGTAGTAGGCCTCTCCTCCATATTATTACAGTCAAATATACTCATGGGCAGCAGCATTTGATTGTTGTATAAAAAAAAGTGGGAGGGAAAAGGAGTCGCACACAGGGGCTTGATACCATCAGTGAAACTGTATTAAAAGCCGAAAACAAAAGAGAAGTCAAAACAAAAAGTGGGTTACAAACGTTTTGGGTCTCTAGCCCATCATTAGTGTTCCCAAAAACTGTTGCTGCTCCCAGACTATTCCACAAACTCGGAGCCAGCAACAGTGTGCGGATTATCATCTTTCGTTTTTATTGGATGGCGTTTAGTCCTGCACCTGTTTATTTGGATGTGCACACACACTCCAAACACTTACAGCATTTGACTGTTCTCTGACAGTATCTCTATACTCTTCTTCACTCCTCTCAAAATGGAAAAAAACCTTTTTCTGTTTCTGTTTCTACAGTAGGTGGCAAAGAGTTGTGAGACATGTGTCTGTGCACCAGGCATTGGTCTGTCTGTACATGCAAATGGACTGCATTTATATAGCGCCTTTCCACTCCTTCGAGCACTCAAAGCGCTTTACATTGTATGCCTCACATTCACCCATTCACACTCACATTCACACACCGGTGGCCGTGGCTGCCACGCAGGGTACCACCCTGCCACCAGGAGCAACTTGGGGTTAAGTATCTTGCTCAAGGACACAACGATATAGTCAGGCTGAGCAGGGCTTGAACCTGCAACTTTTGGGTTGCCGAACGGCTCCTCTACCACCTGAGCTACCACCGCCCCAAGCACAATAATGTGCTCCAGACACAGCCATACACTCATGAAAACATGCAACCGCACTCTCTCTCTCTCAGTGAGGGATTCGATCCATCATTACACACAGTACAGCAGACACAGACTAGAGACAAAAAATAGCGAACGCAAAGCGCTGCACAGCACAGCACAGCACAGCCCAGCACAGCGCAGCACAGCACAGCACAGCACAGCACAGCACAGCACAGCACAGCACAGCACAGCACAGCAAAGCACAGCACATTCTGGGAGTCGAGTGTGTCTGAGTGTGTCTGTCCTAGAGAGACAGAGAGAGAGCCGCCTCGTCTGGTCTGGTCTCGTCTGGTCTAGCCTGGTCTCAGGATGTTTGAAGAAGCCCGGGCAGGCAGGCAGGCAGGAGGAAATGTGTGTGACCTGCCTGCGGTGCGGTGCGGTCTACCTCACGCTTCAGCGGGCCGCCACGCCACGAGAACATGGCTTTTATACACACACACACACACACACACACACACACACACACACACACACACACACACACACACACACACACACACACACACACACACACACACACACACACACACACACACACACACACACACACACACATGCCGCCACGGCAAGAGAACATGGCTTTTATACATCTGCTTCACTGAGCTTCCCCCCCCAAATACCCACCTACCAACCCCTCCATAGACACACACACACACACACACACACACACACACACACACACACACACACACACACACACACACACACACACACACACACACACACACACACACACACACACACACACACACACACACACACACACACACACACCTTCCCTATTGACAGCAGTACCGTGACACGGGTATATAGCTCTGTGTGCGGCTGTGCACAGAAGAAATGTGGAGCCTCCACTATTTGGTATTGAGACGGGACGGGAGGCAGTTCAGAAGCCGCAGAAAAGAATTCCCCATCGCGCGCGTGCCCAGATCCCAGATCCCAATAAAATAAAGAGGCCACTTGTGTTCGCAGCAGAAGGTGGACGTAGCGTACAGACGGAGAGTTTTGAGAGCTGTTACTAAGGAGACTTGACTTGACTTGACGTTGCCATGTTGGGTGGCGATCCCCCCTTTTTCTTAGTCTGGTTCAAGCGTGAAATTGCTGCTGGAACACACCACACTCCGCGCAGGGCAGGGCAGAGCAGGGCAGGCCGTGACGCCTGACACAATTGTCGAACATTTTTCTGAAACAAGTTTGGGAAAGTTTACAAGGCGTGCTAAGTAACTGTGTTTCCTAAATAATGCTGTCAGACTCTGCATGGCTAACACATGGGCGGCTTGGCCAGTCATTGACACAAATAGGATGTGATCACTACTAGGCAAAGCACTGGAGCTGTTGATGCTGGTTGACAGGGGGAGAGAGAAGCAGAGAACAGACTTTTGCAGACATACCACTGCCACCTACTGGTAGCTTTGCGTTACTCCACCCACCGTGGAGAGAGAGAGACTGTATTGTATTATCTTGTGCTGGAAGTGGATTGCAACTTGGTGAATGGAAAATTGATGGCAAATGAGTTTTTAATCTTATTCTTGATGAAGAGCATTTAGGCAACCGTGCACTATTTTGACAAGCCATTTGAAGATTGAACATGATAAAAACATATCACTATTTGCCTTTTTTTGACCCTGAGACACAAGGGGGAAAAAATCAGACCGTAATAATCTATCCCAGGAGACAAGGGTCACCTTCTGAGGAGCCAGGTGGTGGGTGAGGTGAGGCGGTGGGGGTCGAGTTGGGAAAGGAGGAGGGAGGAGGAGATGGAATCTTAATACTGCTAACTTGGCCTTCTTAGTGAAACCCTGAGACGAAGAACCATACAAGTCCAAAAAAATAAATTGTAAATGTCCAGAATTGTAAATAGCTGGTAACATTTGATTTTTAACATTGACATTAAAAAAATCTCATATTATTATAATTAAGAAGCTTTTGTTTTCTGACTTCAAGAAAAATCAAAATAAAAAAAGCAACGTTCAAACTGCAAATTAAAAAAACACAAGCCTATGTTCAAAATTTGAAAATGTGGACTTGTATGGTTCTTCGTCTCACTCAGGGCTTCAGTTGTTTTTACCCCCCCTCCACACCCCACCACTCCCCTCCTAAAAAGTCCACGCCCCTGGAAAATTTCATCTTAAAGTAATTTTCGGGGCCGGGTTGGATTTATTTGGCTACCCTGAGGGAGCATACATTACAGATGTAAAGGCCATTTAGTAGCCTGCCTAGGAGCCTTGATGATGACCTGCTGCTGCAGAGCGAGCGGAGCCAAATCCAACTGAACTGCCTCCTAAGGGCTGTACCCAAACCCAGTGTTGCCAGATTGGGCTGTTTCCCGCCCAGTCGGGCTGCTCAGGATGAACAACCTGCTGGTACAAAAAAAGTGTAAAAAGGGTATTTGTGTGTGGGTTTTTTTGCTGCAGAATTATGGCCATAGAAAGCAATAGAATTTAGTTCAAATTGGGTGGGATTTAGTGCTTCCAGGCTGGTTGTGAGCATTTTTTGTGCTGGAAATCATCCGACACATTTGGCAACCCTGCCCAACCCCAGGCCCCAGGGGCCGTGGACAGCTTTGGCTGCATGGGCCCGGGACAAAGTCACCTGAAAGGGTACCCCCCCACTCAATAGGCAATACATACAAGCCCCAATTCTGCACACACACACACACACACACACACACACACACACACACACACACACACACACACACACACACACACACACACACACACACACACACACACACACACACACACACACACACATACACACGCACAGACACACACCCCATTTCCTGAGAAAACCTCTGTCCCCATGCCCGGGACAACTGACCTCTTTGTTCCCTGCACACAGCCCCCCACACACATCCCATCCGATCCCCCACTGAAGATAATGAGTGTGTGACTGACCTGCCCTGCAAAAGCCATCTCTTCAGTGACACGAGGGGAAGAAGAAAGAGACTTCTATACCTCAGCAACGGAGCGGGGGGGGGGGGAGCGGCTTTTCCACCTGAGTTGCAGGTGTTTGCTTTACGTGCTTGCGGCATTCGTGGTCGGGAGCGGCCGGAGCGGAGCACCCTCTCATTCATTCATTTGAAAGTTTGGGGATGGATGGATGGAAATGTTTGCTTTCGCGCTCCCTCCGTAAGCACTTTGGTTCCCAGTGGATGTAAGAACCATACCCCTGCCACCCCCTCTTTCTCTTCTCTTCTCTTCTCTTCTCTTCTCTTCTCTTCTCTTCTCTTCTCTTCTCTTCTCTTCTCTTCTCTTCTCTTCTCTTCTCTTCTCTTCTCGTCATTTGGATTCAATTCCATTGATAAACATTGTTGTGGATGCTATTAAACAAAATGGTCTTGCTGAGAAAAAGCATTTGGGCACACTGTTATAATCATAGCACAGTCCTACTAAGTACTGGAATATTCAGTAACATTTCACAGACATACTGTACATAGTATGTCTGACATAAAAAAGAAAAGTTACCAGAACGAACTGAACAACACGTAGGGTAGGCCTATGTCAAAATAAATAGTTCACAGCAGATTCACGTGATGCCATGTGTGTAATCTAGCGGATGGTAAATCACTGACATCTTTTCTCTGCCATTAGGGGTCTTACACACCAGGGGTGAATTTCGCGAAACCAAAGTTGCTTACTACATTAGCTACATTTTCCCATTGGCAACTACTGAAGTTGCTAACAGGCTAACAATTTCCCTTTTGAGAAACTCACCCCAGGGCGGTAAAAAGCGTTGCAGAACGGCCACGTTTTTTACCGGCGTCGGTGAAAATACATTGAAACCTATCTGTCCTTACACACCAACCGGCGGTAGTTGGGCGTCCCGCGCCGCGCTGCATTTGGAAAATAGAACTCGAGCGTATTTTTCACGCCGGCAACCGGCGGTGTCTCATTCAAATGAATGGCAAAGTAGCACGCTAGCTTTAGCTGTGGGTTTTTTTTTAACAGGACTGGCTGTGCACGCCGACGCTGTCAGTGTGAAAGGCAGAGAAAAACGCGCCGGCCGAAACTAAGCAGAAAGACCGCGTTCGTCCGTTCCGCCTTGGTGTGTTTTGCCCCTTAGTGTCGGACTCCCAAGGCAGGCTGGGCTCAGTGCAGTTCTTTGCAAAAACTACTGTATGCCTGTCGGGAAACTTGGGCTATGATTAATGTAAGACAGCCGATGCCAAAGGCAAGGCAATGGAGAAACTACTAGGCTCACAACAGGTTACTCTTCTGCCATGTAAAATATACAGTAAGTGAATATGACAGAATAGGTTGCACATAAAAAAATTCTACGTAAAAGAATATCAGTCTACATGAGTCTAGAAAATACCAGGTACATCACATCAGTCTAAATCATTTGAGGTTGAGTCCGTTCCAATGCCAAAACGTTACGCTCGGCCCGTAGTTGAGGAGTAACTCGAACTCTCTAGTGCAACCAATAGGAACACTGTAACTTTTGAACTGTAGGTCCGATTTCAAAACATTATTGGTATCCCTGGAATCCTTGTGCCAATGTGCTATGGTGTAATTTTCCGCCAGGATAGTTTTCCCGCCATTTTGAATGCAAACATGGAACTTGACCTTAAAGGTCAAATTTGAATTTTTTAGGAAGCTCATATCTTGGCAATGCCTTGATTGATCAAAACAATAATTATTACACATGATCTGCGCTATCCCCTGAGAAACCATACCGAATATGGTGCAAATTGGTCACCGGGAGGCGCTACAATTAGTGAAGGTAGGCTCATTTGACTTTGTTGCCGTCGATTGATGTTGAGCGAGAACTTGTCGTCACAATGTGGGTGGTATAAAACACTGTGCATTTAAAGTCGACCACAGATGTGCACGAGACGATGAGCTCGCACCCAGTTTTATCTACTAGCACGCCACGTGTGAGGTGTAGGGGGACAAGTGGCGAGGAGGAGCTGAAGTGGGGTGCAGTGCAAACTTGTGTAAAAGAGTGCGTTAAAATATGCGACCTTGCCTCCTCCACTTGTGCTTGTCTCCTCGCCCCACCTCCTGGCCCCTCCTCCGTGGAGAAAACGATAAAGTTTCCCAGCTGTCAGCCTAGCCACAACAACTTTTGAGGGACTGTTTTTCATTCACCATCCCAATTGCAAATGAGAAGAAGACTTTACAATTGAGCCTTTGCAAGATATTGAAATATAATGCTTTGGTCAGTGATGTCATCATGACATATTACTTCCTGGTACGAGGAGACAAGCACAAGTGGAGGAGGCAAGGTGGCATATTGGAACGCACTCAAAGTATGGGACAACAAGCCTACACATAACACACGTGAGTGAACTGTTGGCCAACCTGTTCAGGAGCGCCTCCCCACAGACCCTTGCAGACGCTCATCAACAGGCATACACAGCTGCAGGAGTTGCAAGGTCCGTCTGCAGTAGCATTGATCCCGCAATGGTTTGACACCATGTGACATCATGTCACCTCGTCGCCGCACCATGACTGAAATTTGGTGACTTGGACAAGAAATCTAACCATCATGCAACATTTTCATCCAGAATGCATTGCTGTCTGCATGCACATGCAGACGTTGACAGTAAATCGATATGCATAAAAAGGCAATGGATGCATGAAGGGCAACGCATGCATAGAGGGCAATGAACGCATGACAAGCAAACACATACAAGCATTTTCTGTGAGGAAATGTAATCTAGGTTTTTTTTTTGTTATTTCCCCCCTGCCTTTTTGGGGGAAAATCTGCATTTTTGTGTCCAAATGACTAGAAGCAGTAACACTGCAGCAGTGTGCATTAACAGTAGGCTACAGCACCGTTTCTCTCCATAAGGACTCTACAGACTTTGCAGTTAGTGTATGTCTGTCATCCAGGGAATTTAGCACTTCTAGAAATGTTTCTACTCTGTTGAGGATATATAAGGGGGCAGGGAAGACATCTTTTAACCAAGCCACTTGATGGCATACGAATGAGAAGGCTTGCCTTTTGAGCTTGCTATGGAGTTACAGGAAACCACCTGTAGCTTTTCGCTGCTCTAAGCAGCTTGTTTCTATTACGGCCCGTGGGGACCCCATTTCTCAGGCAAGCATTTTTTTTTTTAACAGGAGCACTTTTAGAGGTCTTGTGAGGCGTTGCACATTACTGATGAGTTTGACCTGACTTTGAGGGTAAACTTACAACTTTCCACGTCGTGTAACTTAAGTCAAATCACCTTTGTGTCAAGCAAGCGAAAGCCTTGAGAGTCGCTAGCTTGTGCCTCCTCCAGGTACTACTAGCTCCTGCGTGGCCACGCGTGGCAGCAAAAGCCTTCGAACTTCACGCTGCCCCTTCTGTTACACAGCTTACGGATCAGGGCCGGAGCTATTAGGGAAGGCGAGCAGGGCATTTGCCCTAGGGCCCGAGGCCCTCCCATACTGGTGTGGTGGCAGCCCTATTGTGACCTTGGCAGGCCCTATAGGTGCCTTTGTCCTGGGGCCCTGTAGGCAATCGTTCCGCCCCTGTTACGGATGTATTGGTTTATTTACGCGAGGATACGTTTTCCAGGCATTCTCTTCCAGAGACAATATTTTGCTGGAAATGTACAGGTATTAACTATTACAGTTACGCAGGATCAAATAAACACCATGGCCTGGTGCTGGCACGGTGAAACAGAGCACAGACTGTGTGTGCACTAATGAAACCTTGGAGCAAGATCACTAATGATTGCCATATCCTTGAACTAAATGTGATTAGTGTGTGCCGTTCATCTTCTACCTTGCTTGCTTTTTATGTTGTTTAGAGAGAGTAGGCCTTACTCTGTAATTGAGCAATTTCATGTAAACCACAGTTTCTTCACCGCAAACAGGCCTTCCAAATAATCCTTTACACAAATTGGTTGTTTCAGGTAGGCCTAGTTCGCTGTCGGTCTCCTGAATAGACTATACGTTGGCTACTTGCTCTCAGCTCAGCTGCCTCTTAAACGTTCGAGTTCATTTTCTGTGGTGCCTGGCCTCGTCCCTGCGTCTTGCTGCCAAGCACCATCAGCCAAGGGCCTGTTTTGTCCTTATTTTGTCACTCAGCCTAATAGGTGAGACATTCATGAAAAAATTACACCAAACCCTAAAACAATTCTATCAAGGTTTTTTTTAGGGCGTCAGACTTGTAGCCCAAAGGTTGCCGGCTCGACTATTGACCCGCCAGGTTGGTGGGGGGAGTAATCAACCAGCACTCTCCCCCATCCTCCTCCATGACTGAGGTACCCTGAGCATGGCACAGTCCTGCCGCACTGCTCCCTAGGGGCGCTATTGAGGGCTGCCCCTTGCACGGGTGAGGCATAAATGCAATTTCATTGTGTGCAGTGTTCACTTTGGCAGTGTTCACTGTGGAGTGCTGTGTCACAATGGCAATGGGAGTTGGAGTTTCCCAATGGGCTTTCACCATCCCTTCACTTTTCAGTGGTTTACAGATTTTTATCCTGAAGTCAAATTTCGGAAACTTTTAGTATGTTGTTAACTACATCTGATACAACAGTAAACCACTGAGAAACCTTTTGTTAAAATTTTTTGGGGTTAAGTCATAAATGCACTCGACTATTAGACCAGTGACTCAGTCCTCATCATGGCTGACACTGAATTGCAGATTGCATGGAAATTGAATGATATGGAGAAATGGTTTGATAAGAACAACCCATTGCATTTTGCCTCAGGTCCGGCCAGGGATGGATGCACAACCTTGTACACTCTAAGAAGGAATGTGTCATTTTTGACACATGTTTTGTGTTAAGGTGATTTTAACACATAGTGTGTGGAATATGACACAACATGTGTATTATTTGGTTAAAATGCTGTGTTTGACACATTTTGTGTAAAAAAAATGCATATTAATAATTCTTATCCTAAATGTATTTTAAATTTACAATGTAGCCAAATACTCATCACAAACTAGGACTGTGGTTTGAATATTACACAAAAATAGTTTTTATTTCTTTGATTCCTTGTTCTTACACTTTTACTACCCCTTTCTTACACACATCTACAAATGACACAAAATGTGTTGTCCCTGAGCATACCAATTCAAATGTGTATTTTGTGTCATTTCTGACACAGTACTTTTTAGAGTGTAGGAGAAGGTATGTGATGCCATCTTGTGGATGAAATGTTCAAACTGTTACAATAGGCCTACTACAATACCACACTAATACATTACAGTGACCCACAATATCACGAGACAAGTTTCGATTGAAGTGTGCATTTAAGACTGCGTGTCTTGGCAAAAAACACTCTACCCACTTTTGGTGACTTGGCTACAGAATCACTTGTGTTTGTCTTGGTAAAGTTCAAGTTATTCTAACCAGTTTCCTGATGCTTGAAATCTACAAACTAAGAGGTAAATGCTAAGAGGTAAAACATTATTTTCAGTCTGGATTTAATAAATCCCCTTAAGACACGGCTTTATACATTTGTTGTTACCAGCATGGTAATGACCAAGTCGTGGTGCATTTCTAAAGGGCCTGTGTTGTGTCATAGTATTGTAGTGCTATGGTAGTTAGGCCACATTTCAATGACTAGGCCTATTACAGTGTGCCACTGGAGGTACGGTGTGCATTAAGGGGCTACAAGTAATAATAGTGAGAGTGAGTCTGATGTCAGGGGTCAAATCATTCCAGAGGCGTGAGGGTGCCACAGCAAAGTCTTAGTCACGTAGCTATTTTAGATAGGACCCGGGAACATGGAGGAGGCCTTTGTTAATGGGTCTGAGGGGGAGTGCAGTCAGAGATTCTTTAAGTATATAGAGATATGCCAATGTAATAGGTTGCTATGGGCACATAACATGAACAGGTTCCGGTCTGCCTAAAGGGGCGTGTCATAATACTCCTAGCATTGAATAGAACAGTCCTTTGGTCTGCCTAAAGGGGGATTTACCCCCCTCCCCCTTGCAATTGTAGACACCGGAAACAATGGGCCAATGGAATCTCTCTCTCTCTCTCTACTCTCTCTGGTGCAGTGTAGAGAGGTGTTGCAGGCAGCATGTCTGACATGTAGGAAGGGGCCTGGCCATGTAAAGCCTTAGTTCTAGAATGAGTCATTTGAATTGGATTCTAGAAGAGATGGGGAGCCAGTAGCAGCAGAGAGGAGAGGAGGGATGTAGTCAGGCAGCCTGATTATCATCGACTTTCAAATCTCTTTGAGACTTGGTCTGACCAAGAGCATAACAATTAACATTTCCCAAATAGCATTTACCAAATGGCCTCCCTTGGTTTGCTAATGATTGTTTGCTTCCCAACAAAGTGGGAGGAGTTCCCGTATTTGCGGGAACTCAGAAAGTACTTGCATTGACTCTTGACCTGACTGGTAGCCAGGCTGAAGCTGTTGCGTCACTAGGAGGGCACGGCCTGGCTAGTAGTCAGGCTTCCTAGTGCCAGTTTTAAAGCTGAGCAGCAGCATTATTTTTTTTTTAAAGTTATTTTTCTAAGTGTTTTACAACTTTATTAATGATAGGACAGTTTGAGAGGTGGACAGGAAGCGAACGGGGAGAGAGATGAGGAGGGGTCGGCAAAGGACCCGGGCCGGGAATCGAACCCGGGTCAGCGGCATGGCAGGCGAGTGCCCCACCGGTTGGCCCACGGGAGGGCCTGAGCAGCAGCAGTATTCTCCACCAGCTGTAAGCATGCTATCTGGGACTGGGAGAGGCCAAACACGTAGAGGGTGTGACCAAAAATACTGAATCAAACCAAGATATCGCAAAACACGCCCACTCAATGCAAAAGCGTGTGCTCAAGTTGGGTCTCCTAAGGGGGCGTTGTCCCCTACTTCTTCTTCTCCTTTTGCGCAAGACGTGCGCTACCGCCATCTACAGCGCTAAGGGGACTTCATTGATTCTCAACCTCAGGACTCCAAAGGTCTCCTAACCGAAGGTCTCCTAAAGGGGCGTTCACCCGACATCAAGTGGATACCGGAAAAGAAACAAAATGACGCTTCTTGTTAGATCCACCTTGAGAGATGTGAGAGATAACGTTCATGAAATGTCCCTGACTTTTAAAAATCCGTGTCTTCTTTTGCAGTACTGTACATTTGTACCAGGGTTTGACATTGGTACCTGCACAACCGGCCAAGGTTGATGGCGACCTTTTCAACGTTTTTTTTTTTTCCAGTCTACTCTCCTATTTGGAATGTATCATTTCACCTCATTAATTAATAACATTAATTAATGAGGTGAGGTAATTAATGAATTAATTAAATGTATTCACAACAGAGGATAACATGAAACTTGATCCATCCATGTTGCATGTCTAGTACCTTTTACATAACAGGGCAAAAACAACTATTCAGGCTGTAGTGTTGAATTTAATCAGCAGGGGGCGGAAGTGTCCTACTTTGGGAGGAAAAAAGCTCAGGTAGCGAACAAAGTCTCTGAGGTGTTTCATTGGTTGGCCCATATTATAAAACATCTTCATTTTTAATCCAATGATTAATTCAATTATTTCATAATGTATAATCTGTAACTAGTGTGTGAACTAGAATAATCTATAGAAATAGAAGTAGAATAAACTATAGAGAGTATTGTATCTCAACTGAATGCTCTTCTATAGGCTACTAAAGCAATGGGGCTACTTGTTTTTTTTTTAAATTGCTCTGAAGTTTTCTGCTCAACTGTCTGTGCTTTATAGTGTTAACAAAAGCCCCCCTTATCTTTTTTCAAAATCATTTTATTTTTACCACCTCAGCTCAGCTCAGCGCAGGTGAGTCACTTCCTTGTTTTTGTTCTGCCAGAGGTGTTGTGACACAGCCGGCAGTCAGCTATGCAAACAACCAACCAGGACGCCGGGACGCGATGACTTCTCCACTGCCTTTCACCCCCGAGGAGAAAAAACATGAACATGGGTCAGTGTAGTCGGCTTATGTACCAGCGTACGTCATACCACCACCACTTCCCCCTCATCTCTCCTCAATCAAATGTTTACAGTTAAGGGGGAAGATAACGCGGGTATAGGGTTGGGATTGGTATGCAGGTATAGGCCTAAGCAGGGCTTTACATTTATTTTTTTCATTATCAGTCAAAATGGCTTGTAGACATTGATCTTACTAGTCAAACACACACTCACTAATGGGTTAAAGTGGCTAGTAAGTTGGTCTTTTCTACCAGCCAACTGAAATTTCACCAGCATCTGGCCGGTTGGCTGGTGCTCATTCAGAGCCCTGTGTATAAGGAACGTGGTTTGTGTGAACATGGTTTTTGTGAACATTTCATGTGCCGATGCTTTTATCCAAAGTCACTTACAATTGAAGACATAAACAGCAACGTGTGTGGGGAAAATACAGAGCATACGTAGGCATAACAGGGATGAGTAAGGGGTAGTTTTGTTAAGAGCTCTATAAGCTGCTCTAAAGCTCAGCCTTTGTTTACCTACTTGTGGTGTTCCTTTGTTTAAACTTCTGTAAGATGCCCTGATTTTGTAAGTCTCCTTCGGATTAAAGTGTCTGCCAGCTTTAATGTATCCTTTCTATGTTTTGCAATGGGTAAATGTGTTTGTGTGTAAAATAGGAACCAGCCATGGTTATGTTAAATGCATGTTATGGGGAATAACAAGTTTTTATTACTGTAAAACTTCCCCCACGGTGACCGTCATCAAGCCAACCTGTTGGATACCTTGAATGCAGGTAAGATTAGAAGAATAAACTTCCTCTTCGAGACACTAGGGGTATTCACGTCAGGCCAGCACAACA
>NC_085870.1:4264252-4274252 GCF_034702125.1 Engraulis encrasicolus
ATAGAGGTATCGTCGCACTATTCAGTTAGCCTGATAAACCAGCCTAAATGCGACACCGGAGTAATTTAGTCTGGCCCCGATGAACGATACCTCCGAAGATTGTTGATGAGATGAGAACAACCTGTTGTTTTTTGACAAACCGTGCCTGCGCTCTGACCAATCAGCGATCTTTGCCATTGATGTGTTTCCCCAACGGTGTAGCGAAATTCGTCGTCACTCCCTCAAAACCCAGCCCGCTTTGATTCAAAAAAAAAAATCTCTGCGTTGTAATTGGTTTTGCCAGACTCAGGGCACAGGGTTCAAAACATTCTCAGATCCGAGGCCAGACCCACTCGCAGCTGAATATTTTTCAGCGTCCAGCGGGTGGCGCTGGTTTACCAGGCTACTATTCGGTCATTCAATTTAGGGAGGTTTGGCCACACTCACAAAGTTGTCATTTGTGTCATTTGGATACAAGTAGCCTACAGTACATAACCAAGAAACATTACCAGGTGCCTCCCTTTCAGCTTGAGGCCCTTGGCATTTGCCTAGTTTGCATGCCTGGTTATGACAGGCCTGTTTGTTGGTTGGTTGGTTGGTTGGACACGGACGGAAGTGGAGTTGCTCTCATAAAGTTCATACCCTTGACTTGACACATGTCTCAGGAGAATGCGAGGACTCCTATATCACTCCCACCCATACACGAGTCACGACAGACGCAGACACACACAGCCCTCCGCCATGGGGGACTTAAATACCAGGTAGGCTATGACGCGGTTTTGAATAATCGGGGAGTTGGGGGGAGACATGAGTAACTGGCTGCCGGTGTGTTGTGAAAAGGGAGGGTAGATTCAGGTCGATTCAGTTCCAAGGTTGTCATAGTGGGTAGGGAGCCCTATCTCGGCCATTTCGTGAAGTCTTTACGAAAACTTCAAAGTTACGGTCAGGAGTGTATTTATCAGCAGTGTTTTAGGAAGGCCGCCCTCCTATCCAACAGATTAATGATCACATTGCGCAGTTCTTTCTGTAGTTCTTCCGTCCTCCACTTGTGCGTGCGGCCTTGCGTTTTGCTGATGTTTTGGTAATCAGTAGGCCTACCGCCTCATTGTTTTACTTTTTGTCCAGTCACATTGCACAAATAGTTGTTGAAATTATCGGGTTGTTCCTATTTTTGAGCTGGGCATTCTTTTTCATCTGAGGGGCCACTTCAAATACCTCCAAGGGCCATAACAGTCCTCCAAGGGCAGTACAAGTCCTCAGAGGACCGTACTATGAACACAAACCAGGATTCCCCCAGTTTAGGCCTATGTTGAAGGCAGTCGCTGGAGGTCCCCTGAATATAACTTAAATGTATTGCAAATTTAATTTCTAAGATTCCCTTACAAAATATGTCATACTTCATGTCAAGCTGAATAACATTAAAATTATATCAGGGTCCGGATAATACGCCCTCAAGGGCCATAAATGGCGAGACATAGATTCCCCCTCCTTGCCCTAAAGCACCAGCATACTGTTAACCCAAATCATAATTACACGCTCCAGTATTATCTTGGGTTGTTTTTCTTTTCCTTTTTTTTCTTTTAGCTTGCTTGCTGTTACAGTACTTTTAAACCATTGTGATTTTAACAGTTCAGTGGTAGTACTAGTGCTTATAATAATATTACCACAGAAGCGTAGCCTTGCTGATAACTTGCTGAGGCCGCGAGCGATAGCGTGAAGTTGGGCCACTCCCTTTAGCACGACGGTGCCAAAGGTAACAGGTACGGAGTAGCAGGCAGGGGAGAAGTCTGAGCAATGCTGAACTGACTGTACACACAACGCAGGGCCCATTCCTTGCAGGCTTTTGCTAGGCCCAGGACAACATCATCTGAAGGGGCCTCCATTAAAAAATACTGTACATACAATGCAATGGAAGCCCAATTTTCGGGGCCCCTCTCTCTTCCCGGGGCCCAGGACAGCTGGCCCTTTTGTCCCCCCTCTGCCTTTCCTGTTGGCTCCCTGTACACAAGCACAGGGCGAGAGAGTGAGGCGTGTGGGTGTGGATGTTTACCATGGTCGCCCTGCTTGTAAAGCAACGCAGAGGAGGAGGAGGAGGAGACAGGCTCTGGCACGTTGGCCTTATTGTTCCCCCTTGCTCTGATCCCTTTTTTCTTTTTTTTGCTCTGCGTCTGAATACAGGGTGGAGTTATTCCCATGTTACAGCAGCCTGCGATGACGAACATCTATCCATTATCCCAGACTGAAACTGGCTGCCAGTAAGAGGACAATGGCCAAGAAAAATAAAAGCGAAGGGGGAAATGGTGGGCGTCTCCAGAGGTTTGCATTGACGACTAGATTTTCAAACCATGACACTGATGGTGACATGATAAAGGCCTATAGGCCTATACTTCAAAAGAAAGGAGTTTACCGCACACTTATTTGACTTTTTATTGAACTCTCGTGCAGTGGTGTAGTCTACTTTTTTGAAGTGGGTATACTGTATATTCCAGCATTTTTTGAAGTGGGTATACTGTATATATTTATGCTATTCTAAATAATGGATCAATACATTTTAAGTGGGTATACTGAAACCCCTAAAATTTAGAAGTGGGTATACTCCGTATACCTGCGTTCTACGTAGACTACACCACTGCTCTCGTGCGTTTACCAGCACCTACACAGTAAAAAATGCAGTGTTAATTCAACACTTAGAGAGTGCTTTGGGACCAAATAAGCTCTAGAAGGTGTTAAATCGTCTCTGTTAGTGTTGCATTAACACTGCAGTTTTTACTGTGTAGAAGCTGTGCACGGATCTTCGAACTGTTGCCTATAGGCCTATATTGGCCTATAATTTCAATCTCAACAGATGACCCAGTTGCTGGGGAAGTTAAAATCTATGAAAAGATACCTTCATGAAACGATTCAGAAATTCTCTTCCTGACCATTCGTTCCTTTGAACCCAATCAGCAGTCCTTTACTTGTTCTCAATATTAATCATTTTTTGAAACAATTACAAGTCCTGAATTTCCCCCTGGGGATCAATAAAGTTACTCTACTCTACTCTACTCTACTCTATTCCACTCTACTCTACTCTAAGTTAATGTTCTCAAACATGAACTAACCCCTTCTAATGCAGCTGCAGTGTTAACAAAAAGTGCTTGTTCAATTTCTATTACAAAATAACAACATGCGTGTATTTGCATTAAAAAAAATACCAGATGTTAGTTATCAAGACAGAGTGAATAGCAACATGTGTTGTTTACCCAGTTATTCACATTGAAAACCTCAGCTATAGTTCAGCTTTGAGCTGTAAGGCAGTGAAATGTTTTAGGTCTCGCCTACGGCCAAATCAGAGCACTGAAAATGTAGTAAATGCCCAACAGCCAGCCAGGCCCTGAAAACCCCGTTGGCAGGGCTGGATTAAGATGGCCTGGGGCCCCTAGGCTTCAAGTTGATGTGGGGCCCCCCGGAAAGCAAATTTCGAGACAAATTTACTTCGACAGTGTCATGATTACGTGCTAGGAATTAGGGATAACATGTCTACCACCTTGTACTCAACATGACAGATGAATTTCTCAATGTTGCATCCCGTCACAATTCTGCAATTTTTCACATTTGACCAATCGGGGGGGCCCTGGCAGGTGGGGGCCCCTAGGCTGCAGCCAAATCTAGCCTGTGCATTAATCCAGCCCTGCCCATTGGCACATGGTGCGCTGCAGCCTGGGCCATGAATCCCATAGCCGTGCTGTGAACGCGTTTCTTGCATGCCAGCTTAGCCCACCACAGCTATTAACTGCATAGCTCAGATGGCTGGCAGGAACAAGACGTGCGTGCATCCGTCCTCAACACAACCAAACACACCAAAATTACTCAACAGATTAAAACTAAACTGCCCATTAAACTGGTGAATCATGCGCCACTAAATTATTTGGGTTTGAACATAAAGAAAGAAAGAAAGAAAGAAAAGGAGAAGGAGCCACAGCAGACGTAGCGGTTTAAGTTGTGTGCATAAAAATAGCTTTATTTTGCAAACAGATCAGAACCTGCATGCAGAAATCAATGATTCATTGACTCCTCCACTCGATTGGTGATTCACATCTCGTGTTATGACGAAAAGCAGCAGATTTATTTATTTAACCCATGCAAGTGACACATGGCTCAGTACCGTTCCCCTGAACAATTACATAGCAATCCTTCTACAAAACATAAATATATACCGCTCAAAATGTCTAAAAAGGAATAGAAATTCTTACAAAATAACAAAAAAAACTGCTTCAAAACTATTTGCTTCAGAAATCTTAAAACTAGTGTATAATATATATAAAAAATTAAAAATCACATATACAACAGCTTAGAGGGGGAAAAGCCCCAACCTGAAAGAAGGCAATAAAATATTTGACAGTTAAATTAATACAAAAAAAAAACCTGAAACATAATCTACTGGAACACTGAACAGAGACACAGTAACGTTAGTACTAGCATTGGTCATTCATTTTGAAAGTTTTTTTTCCCACAGAGTTTCAGAAGAAACTAAACATTGTGCAGTTTATTTCTTTCGCCATTAGCAGTGTGATGTGAAACTGGGGGGAAAAAATCATGGATGGACAAAAAAAAATAAAAAATAAAAAATTTGGCATTTAAATATTTGGTTACTAACAGTCTGCCAGAAGATGGCTACGTACCCATTTCTCCCCCACCCCCCAATTCATTTTGATGGCTATTTACAAATCCCTGGAAGTTCAGAGTCCATGTTCAGAGAATAGGTCAACCTCGATAACCATGTACCTATTCGAAATAACCTTGCTAACAAGATAACAGTTTCCAGATCGATTCGGCCTGGCAATCAGCTGATCGGAGAATAGAGCACTGTTGGGTACGTGATCTTTTCCCACACCACCTGGTGCTCAATTCCAGCTGCTCTATCCCATCGTGGACAGTGAGCAAGCGTATACATCAGTCTCCCTACTGGACTGAAATGACAGAGTACAGACACCCCCCTCCCCTGATCACCCCCACCCCCCACCCCCAAAGAACTAAGGCAGATTTTCATTTGAGACGGAGCTCAGCTACATGACAGCCACAGCACTTAGTACCAACGGATTTTATTTCGATATTTTCTTTTAGCCTTAACTTAAAAAAAGGATAAAATTAGTAATCCTACACAGGGATTTCATTATTTAAAATAAAAATAAAACAAACAAACCAAAAGAGGAAAACTTTCGAACCAAAAGCACAAATGCCACAGTAACATCATCTTCCACAGCACCAATATTGGAACACCTGGGACAGGTGCGGGCCAGTGGCGGGACAGGTGCGGGCCAGTGGCGGGGCAAGGGCGGGGGACTGGGAGGGAATAAATAAACTAGATGCTGAGGATCTCTGTACCATATTGTGTCTGGCGCGCGCTGCTGAGCACCGCCGTACAGCTTTTAGTGTTATAGCTTAACAACAAAAAACACAAAAACAACCTCCGGAAGTCAGGGTGCACACTGATATGGACACACACACAGACACGTTTGAATGAATTACAGTGCAGCTCAAAAGACATGTAAGCATTTAACTTTGGGTGGAGTTAAATATTTAAATTAAAAAGGAAACTTTCCTAAAAGGACCAAAAAAAAATGATATGACAAAAACGATGTTTTGCAGTTTGGCAAACACCTCTGAATTGCTTTATCATGTTTTTAAAAAACAAAACAAAACCCGAAAAGGAACAAGGCCCTCCTAAGTTGCATGGGCCACTGGTTTGGGCACATTTCATGATGTTCCAGAAAGAAAAAAAAGAAATGCACATTCCAAAATCATGACTTGAGGAGAGTTGTTTTTACAGTCTGTATTTTCCTTTCTTTCATTTTTTCTTTTCCGGAGAGAGAGAGAGAGTTTGAGCACCTCCCTCCAACCCCCTCTCCTCTGGCTTTCATGGGCGTGTTGAGGATCAGGCGTGAGGCAGTCCAGTTAGAGAGGAGAGAGGGAGGAGAGAGAGAGACGGAGAGAGAGGGAGGGATGGAGGGAAGGAGGGAGGGGGGGAGCTTAGCGGCTGAGGTTCAGAGGCACTGTGAGAAAGGAGAGAGGTGCAGGCCAGTTCAGGCCAGGCCAGGCCAGGCGGGCGAGCAGAACAGAACCATGGCAGCCACCTGTGCGAGGGACAGGGGAGTGCGTTCCAATATGCGACCTTGCCTCCTCCACTTGTGCTCGTCTCCTCGTCCCACCTCCTCCCGTCCCCTCCTCCGTGGAGAAAACAATCAAGTTTCCCAGCTGGCAGCCTAGCCACAACAACTTTTGAGGGACTGTTTTTCATTCACTATCCCAATTGCAAATGAGAAAAAAGACTCTCCAATTGAGCTTTTGCAAGATATTGAAATATAATGCTGTTGTCAGTGATTGTCATCATGACATATTACTTCCTGGAAACAAGGCCACAAGCACAAGTGGAGGAGGCAAGGTCGCATATTGGAACGCACCCAGAGAGTCCAGGACAGGGCAGGGAGGACAGGGCCGATGGATGGAGGGGGGAGGATAGATGGATAGATGTTTTTGTTTTTAGGCGTAGATCTCTGCGGTGGCCGCCTTCTTGTAGATGGGCTTCTTGCCCAGGTCGTAGCTGCCCTCGTCCTTCTTCTTCATGCGGTAGATGAGGAGCAGGATGAGCAGCACGGAGAACAGCAGGCCCACTGCAGCGCCCGCGATCAGAGCTGGAGGAGAGGGAGGGAGGACACACACAACACACATTCAGACACTTAGCAATGAGAGCTGGAGGGCATACAAACACATTCAGACATTTAGAACTTCAGAAACAAGACTCTTAATGAAATGTCTAAGAACGTTTGAGCTATTTCCTTTATACATTTTATGAAAAATGCTTAGAATTGAGACTACAAGTTTTTTTTGGAACAAATCATACCATTTTGAACATTCAGTCATGAACAGTGCAGAGTTGGCAACCAAACTTAAATTTAAAAACCTAACCATTAGCTGTGAGGTGGGACTGCAAATATTTTTTTTTCATATATTTATGTCAGCCATCTTGGGACCATTTTGTTCCTGTGTTAAAGTTGCTTTATAAGCTACTTCCTTTAAATTAGGTGCTCAGTAAATTAGTAAAAGTACTTTTTAATAAAACATCATACGATTTGATTGTTCAGTCATGAACAGTAGCCTACTTGAATTGCATCCTAAATTTGAAAAAAAAAAAAATAATAATAATAATAATAATGCAAAATACACCAAGGAAGACCATGGTGCAATCCGCCAAATCTTTTGCTCGCTCACCTGCAACAACTTCCGTCTTCTGGAAGAAGCCCTCGTCTGTGTCTGCCTGTGACATGAGCACGTTGGGAGGGTAGTCGTCGTTGGCCGACGAGCCCACGCCCACCTCGTTCTTCTGGACGATCTCGTTCTCGTTGACCGTGGGCCTCACGGGCTTCGCTGGGCCGCCCTGCTCCGGGATCCTGTTGTCAATCAGCTCCGGCTACAGAGGACAGACAGGGATAAACGCATCAACCAAACGTCAACATGTGGCTCATAGAGTACACTGAAACATCGGTCACAGTTACACAGTTACAAGGACAGTGACGGTGCACAAGTACTGTGACATCGGTCACGGTTACAAGATACTGCACTATAATACGTTTTAAAGTCATGTCATGTTGTGTGCAGTGTGCTAAGCTAGCCGTGCCTGTTATCAAACAGCTCCCAGCTAGACAGGAGTCAAAACATCAACCAAACATCACGTGACTGGTGCTCCTACACTGAACAGCGGTCACAGTAATGAGATATTGTATTGTGCTTAGCAAGCACGTTTACGCCAAGCAACTTAATTATTTTAGGTACACGGTTCTAACAGTGCCCGTTGTCAATGAGTTCTGGTTAATGGGGACAAAACATTACATTACATTGCACTTAGCTGACGCTTTCGTTTTTTTATTCAAAGCGACTTACAACTATTATTTTTCAGGGTATTGGTTACAGTCCCTGGAGCAATGTGGGGTTAGGTGCCTTGCTCAAGGGCACTTCAGCCATGGATGGAGATGTAGGGAGAGGTCAGGGGGGATTCGAACCGGCAACCCCTAGATTTAAAGACTAACTCTCTACCCATTAGGCCACGGCTGCCCCAAAACATGCACCAAGCGGCACATGATTGCGGCTCATACACTGAACAATGGTCACCTGCATTACACTACTCTTTTTTTCAGCATTATGTTAGGTAGGGGGTGCTAACAATGGCTGCTGTCAATTAGCTCCGGGTAATGGGACAAGACATCATCCAAAACATCATACGAGGCACGTGCACAGCTGTCACAGTGATGATGAGATACTGTATTATGCTTAGCTGACACCTTCATCCCAATCAACATACAGCTATTTAGCTCCAGGGAATAGGTTACAGTCTCTGGAGCAATATGTGGGGTTATGTGGCTTAGCTGAATCAGCACACAGTCAAACAATAACCATCTGTTGCGATTATAATAAACTACATTAATCTTTGAAGATGCTTTCATCCAAAGCAACTTAGTTACATTAGGTAGGAGGTATAATCCCTGAAGCCATGCGGGGTTATAGTGCCTTGCTCAAGGGTATTTCCACAACGGATCTTCATTAGGGCTGCACGATATATCGAAAATGTATCAATATCGCGATATCACGGCTTGCGATACACATATCGCAAAAGTTGGTTATATCGTGATACCTACTTTTTAATTTTTAATAACAGCCAATTTGGTGAAAAGGTTAAAAAAGGTACCAAAAAGGTTGACATTTAAGTTGATGCTGTATATTACCCATGCTTTTTTCCGAATAAAAATAATGTTGGAAATAAAACATTGCTCTCAGTTGTTTCATACATGATAAAGTGTTGAATGGCAAGTAGAGAGGGGAAAATGTATGTATATATTAAATATCGCGAGTAATATCGATATCGATGGGCAGTCATGGGTGAGCGGTTAGGGCGTCAGACTTGCATCCCAGAGGTTGCCGGTTCGACTCCCGACCCGCCAGGTTGGTGGGGGGAGTAATCAACCAGTGCTCTCCCCCATCCTCCTCCATGACTGAGGTACCCTGAGCATGGTACCGTCCCACCGCACTGCTCCCCATGGGGCGCCACTTAGGGCTGCCCCCTTGCACGGGTGAGGCATAAATGCAATTTCGTTGTGTGCAGTGTGCAGTGTTCACTTGTGTGCTGTGGAGTGCTGTGTCACAATGACAATGGGAGTTGGAGTTTCCCAATGGGCTTTCACGCTTTCACTTACAGTCATGTTATACAGAAATCATGGAAATTAATAACAAAATAATTCTCACCTTGGCTGTGGGCACAATCTCATTGAAGGACTCTGCTGAAATAGGGGTAGAAATAAAAAAACTGTTAGACAACATGAAAAGTGGAATTCATGAATTATATCGGCAAGAACTTGTGTGAGAAGACAAGCTAAGCTAACATGTCTTTCCGGTCACCAGCAGTGGTGGTTCTGAGGTGAGGTGAGGTGAAAAAAAAAACCCAAAAACCACATAAACAACTGACCTCCGTCTCCAGAGCCTGACATGCCGTCCTCAAAGTCATCATCGTCATCCTCGCTGTCTTCGTCGTCACTTGTGAGCTCGAAGTCGGAGGTGGCCGAGTCGCCCGAGGACACCAGGTCCTCCTCTGCGGGCGCCGGCAGCGACTGCTTGGCCTTCATGGGCATCCATGTCTCCGTCTCTCTTACCTGCTGAGCCGAAACACACACACACATACGCACACACACACGGGACAGAAGCACACGCCATTAGAGCTACGAGCCTTACAGCCAAACAGCATGAATATTTCAGGAAAGTGATTTTGAAACTTCACATCAGGGTTAGAATAAGTCCACTTAAAAAGCAATACTAAAATACAGCAACAACAGGTAGTCAAGGGTTTTTTTTTTTTGGTTGCTTAGCTTCGGTCGCCAGAGACGTTGGGAACAGAATAGTCACTCTACTCCTCCACTCTCCACTCCACTCTACTCCTGCTGCTGCCCATGTTACAAGGCGGTGAGCCACTGATCCTATTTTGCAATACAACAATATT
>NC_085870.1:4279252-4336752 GCF_034702125.1 Engraulis encrasicolus
AGGAAAAGGGGGGAGGAGGAGGAGACGGGGATGAGGTGGGGAAAAAAAAACCTCAAAGACATCTTAATCCATTTGCTGTGGGACTGCCGCACCTTGCACCCAACATCCCCGAAAAAATTATAAAACACACGCATCACCAAGCTGAAACTACGTTGCATTTTTGGCAATGCTTCATATTTTGCTGTCCAACTTCAGCAGTATCGGATATCAACAAATAAAAACAACGAGCGCAAACAACTGATTCCTGACGGTACTTAATACGACCCATCAACATATTTATGGACACAGATGACAGCAATTACAAGTTAATTCCTGGGTATTTTTCTTCTTCTCAAATCATGTTCGCTGAAGCCAGCACTGATTGAAAAATCCCACAGACGCAAACACAAGGCTGGCTACTCATGTACTCCCATCTCAAAAGGCTGGATCCCGTGTCAACAGTGGAACAATGGCCATCCCCGTCTGTAGCGTTCAACAAGGTTTGCTTTTGGTCAAACAACTCCCACATTTGCCCTTTGGCGGTCCATTGTCTCTCGCCTACTTTCCATTTGAGCATCTCAAAAACCATTTGCAGCTGAAGGATGGAAAACAACTAGAACCCTATATACACTCTCCAAAAACCATTTTGGTCAAAATACTTGGAAAACTCGCCTAGTTGTTCAACAAAAAAAAAACCTTTTATAACAAAAATGAATAGAACAGAGAGAGAGAGAGAGAGAGAGAGAGAGAAGGAGAGAGGGGGGGGGGCTGCGAGGCAAACTGAAGCAATGCGGGTATCCCTCTGCGCACACACACACACACACACACACACACGCCGCCCCCCCCAACCTCATTAAGCCCAAGTGTGTAATGACACGGCATGCCTGGGCTGGGTTCCATGCAAATTAAGCGGCTGGCTGTCCTGTCCTGTCCGGCTAAAGCCTGCCTTGCCTGGTTGCCTTGCCCGGTTGCCCGGTTGCCTGGTTGCCTTGCTTGCGTTGCCTTGCCTGCCTTGCCTTGCCGTGCCCGGTTGCCTGGTTGCCTTGCCTGGTTGCCTTGCCTGGTTGCCTTGCCTGGTTGCCTTGGTGCCCGGTTGCCTTGGTGCCCGGTTGCCTTGCCTGCGTTGCCTTGCCTTGCCCTGCCCGGTTGCCCGGTTGCCTTGCCTGCCTTGCCCGGTCGCCTTGCCTGGTTGCTGGCCTGGTTGCCTGGCCTGGTTGCTTTGCCTTGTCTTGCCCAGGGCCTGGCAGGCTGGCTGGGAGAACAAAATCCAACCCCCTATACCTCCCCCTGCCCCCCTATCCCTATCCCTATCCCTACACCCCTGCCCGTACCCCTACCCCCATCTGCTTGCAAATGGGGGAGCATCTGTTCTATTGAGCCCATCACTCTGCGCATAAGGGCCTGCCCCCCTTGCCCCCCTTGCCCCTTGCCATGTCTGTATTGAGGAGACGCAGTAGTGAGTAAATGAGGTTCACAGATCTCCTCGTCGTCGATTCTCTTAAGAATGCAGAGAATTTCAACGCAGTTTTTTAAGGTTTTAAGCTTCTCTGGAAATTATAGATGCATAAAAATAACATGGCAGGCAGCTTTGGGCTTGAGTTTTCCCCTCTTCCCTCCCTGCCGTTTTAACCGCTACTCCAGCCTGTGATTTCTCCTTCTCTATGCTTTCGCTGATTTTTTTTTTGTCTAGAGTCACATTCCTCTCCGTGGTGCATGGCAACCATGTGGCAGACAGGCAGAGAGGCAGGCAGGCAGACAAACAGGCAGAGAGGCAGGCAGGCAGGCAGAGAGGCAGGCAGACAGGCAGAGAGGCAGGCAGGCAGGCAGACAGACAGGCAGGCAGACAGGCAGAGAGGCAGGCAGACAGACAGACAGGCAGGCAGGCAGAGAGGCAGGCAGACAGACAGGCAGGCAGGCAGACAGGCAGGCAGGCAGACAGACAGGCAGGCAGACAGGCAGGCAGACAGACAGGCAGGCAGGCAGACAGGCAGGCAGACAAACAGAGAGGCAGACAGGCAGGCAGGCAGACAAACAGAGAGGCAGACAGGCAGGCAGGCAGAGGGGTAGATAGGCAGGCAGACAGGCAGAGGCAGGCAGGCAGACAAACAGAGAGGCAGGTAGGCAGGCAGACAGACAGGCAGGCAGAGAGGCAGGCAGGCAGGCAGGTAGGCAGACAGAGAGGCAGGCAGACATACAGGCAGGCAGGAAGACAGACAGACATACAGACAGGCCGGAGTGAGCTAGCGAGCCCTGGCTGCTTCTGGCCTGCCACAGGGGCCTCTGGCCAGGGGACAGTGGTGGTTCCCAAACATTTCCTACTGGGAGGGACCACTTTCGCACCCAAGAATGTTTTCACAACCCTTCTTCAACACCCCCCCACACCCCATATTCCTAATGCAAAACATTTGTCTGTTAATACTGCTAAATTTGACATTCACAAGAAACATAATAATACTTATTGCAGTAATCATAGAAGTGAATACTGTAGCTAACCAACTTATGAAATCAGTAAACCGCCATCCTGTGGTTCTCCCGTTAATGGGACACTGTGCAAGAAATGGTCAAAAAAGGTACTGCAACTATGCTGCTCATTGAAACTGGGCTACCAATTGCCAAATTTGATCTTTACATGAAAGTTTACTAAGTAATAAACAAATATGTTCAAGTATGGTCCAAGTACAGTCATTTTTGCAGCTTAAAATGGCTATTTTTGGAAATTCAAAATGGCGGACCATGGAGAAGATCCCCCTTTTCATGTATGAAAAGTGCAATTTTTCCAGTCATAATGAATACTTAGAATTTGATGCTGGTGGTAAGTATTCATGAAAAGGCTAACATTAGTGAATGTGCTGCATGAATTCTGGAAATAAACAACAAAAAATCTCACACAGTGTCCCTTTAATACAAAATTCTTTCTGTCCGTGACCCCCATGTAGTACCTCTGCGAACCTCCTCCCCCTACCCCCCAGGGGTCCGAAACCCCCCGTTTGGGAACCAGCAGGTTAGGAGCAGATCCACCTCCTCCTGCCTTTACAAATCACTTCCAATTACTGACCAGCCTCTTGTCCCACGTGTCAGTTGAACCAAGCGGATTTAGGATGCACAGTTGCTGTGTCAGATCGACTCTGATCTCCTTCCGATAACCAGACTCGACAGACAGACAGACAGACAGACAAACAGACAGTGTCAGTAACAATGAGCTACATACTGTAGGTGTTTTTTTTTTTTTTTAACTTTTTCTTGTTCTTTTTTAAATCACTGTGTCTCTGTGTCTATCTCTCTTTGGCTTCCGTATACACGTGCATGCCATGCACACACACATGCGGTCAGTGGAACTGCTCCAGATTCTAAACACCTTTGCTGGGGACTATAAATAGTCTAGTCGAGGCCTTTCATCTGGACGTGTCTGCACCACACCGCACCACACCAGACCACTGGCTCTGCACCGCCACAAGCAGACTGGACGCTCCAGACACCAGCCACACATGGACACACACACGGACACACTCAAACAGACACACACACACACACACACTCAAACAGACACACACACACACACACACTCAAACAGACACACACACACACACACGGACACACTCAAACACACACACACACACACACACACACACACACACACACACACACTAGTGGACATTTTAAAACAACCACCACCTAACCACACATGCTTGTTTTCGCTAGCTCAGCTCAGCCACTGTGGAGATTTCCAAGAAGTGAAAGGGGCGGGAAGAGAGAGAGAGAGAGAGAGAGACTCCTGGAAGGAATGCGTGGTGAATCAGTGATCTGGCCCAACAATCCCCTCTCGACTCAAGATACACACGCTGCACGCACTACATGCACACTCAGAAGTGACTCATCCACATGTCTCTCTGTGTGTCTGTGTGTGCGTGTGTGTGTGTGTGTCTGTGTGTGTACATGAACCTTTGGAAGCGAGTGCAAAGTCACGTCGTCCCAGAGAGCAACAGCCTAACATATCGGCCCTTCCCACCGCACAGGATTCAGAAGGACAATGTGGACACACTAGACTAGAGACCACACCACACCACACCACACTAGGGCTGCACAGTTAATTGAAAATAATCGAAAATCGTGATATCGAAACCGTGATTTCAATTGTGATTTAATCGTGGCAATAGTGACTTAACTTCAAGAGCGTCCTTGAAGCCAGAACATACTGACAGGCTGGTGTTTCTATCCAGAAATGTATTACCTGCTATTGCCCTGCTATTGCCTTTTACACAATTATTATAATTCATTTTATTTTGCTCATCCCGGACATAATTCATTCTTGGTCATATTTCATTTTGTTTTTCCATAATCGTGCAGCCCTACCTAGACCACACCACACCACACCAAACCACTGTCCACTTCCCAGTGGATGAATGTGCTTTGATGTCTTTCAGGATGTCATGGGCTTTCATTAATTACTTCACTTTTAAGTCGGGGTATTTCAGCCACTCAATGGCTTGGGATAACCTGAATGGTCAGGTCATTGTCCCACCATGCCAAACAATTGGCATTGTATAGGGCTAGCTAGCGGTGGCACAGAAGTCTCCAATGCTGCTGGTTAGACTATAATGTGAATCCCCAATAGGGGCGTAAGGTTAGTTCAAAACAATGCAGTCTCTCCAAAGGCCACTTTGAATTCTTCACATGAGCTTTGGTTACTCAGATGAGACTGAGATAGTGCCATCTCGGTTACAGCAGTCTTCAGGCCAACTTAACAGACGACCAAAAGAGGCTTATCCCCTTAAACTAGCCTAAATGCTGAAATGCAGGGGCTGTTTTTTTGTTTGTCAAACTCACTTGTGGTGTAGCAGAACTTGGAAACCCCCCCACCAGGGATTTCTTTTGTATGTTAAGTCTGAAAAAAAAAATGTAAAGCCATTTTGAGTAATTTAACAAACCACAACATATTTCCCACATGGCTTTTGCGAGAAAAGAAAAAAAGGTCTGTGTCTGCGTTGCCTTTGTCTGCCACAAAACAGCAGACAGAGAGATTAAAACTCAAAGCTCAGTATCAGACCCCACACATCAAAGGGCCTGTGGTTAGCACACGTGTGCCGCTTTCGAAGCAATGACATTCATTTCTCCCCATACACGAGTTTGGGGAGTTACCCTGGCCTGCACATATGCGAGACGTCAACTGTGGCCGTCTTGACTGTAAACAACCGCGGACGTGTTGAGCGAGCTCAAGCCAATGGTCCCCTCAAGAGCTTTCAGCTCATATCTTCCCTTGAACAACTTCACGTTGGGAATTGCCCAACAGGAAGTCCAGTGATGTCACTTCCTCTAAATGAATGAAACCATGACATGCAAAAAAGCATTTAATGAGTCAGTCAATATCTTTCTATTCCTTTATTATTAATGATATTAACAGTTTACCCACTTACAATGCAACAAAACATTTGGAAGAACTGGCAAACAACCTCATCTAAGTAAACAACCTCGACACTAACAAACAACAAAAAGGAAAGACCAAATTGGCAGTTAAAGAGCTTAACACCAATTCAAAGCAAGGCTGGGTAAGATGCAGAGAATTCTTCACATCTTTCGACCAAAAGCAGATCAACAACCCCCCCCCCTCTCTCTCACCGGCCAACATTCCTTCCCCAAAAAAGGGATTTTATAGGCCAGTGGGCAGCAATGCGGAGCACCATTATTACATCCTGGTGAAAGTATTTATCATTTTCTTCTCCTGGTGGCCTGGCCTTTCACTGGCCATTCAGTTCAGCCCATCAGGAAAGAAGCACGGGAAAAACACAGGGGCCGCATTCTCGTGCAAATGATCTTGTTCCTAGCCCTAATTCAGCAAACTGCATTCCTGCAACAACACATAATAGAGAGAGCGAAAGAGGGACAGGGAACAGAGAGAGTAACAATTTTTGTACCAGGGGGATGGGAGGGGGGCATATCTGGAGTGGGTGGTGTGGTGTGGTGTGGTGTGGTGGTGGGCTGCCTTCCCTTCCCTGCCCTGCCCTGCGCGGCTGAGAGAAAATCAAGCCTCCCTGAGCCAGCTCTTCAGGTCAAACAACATGGCCACTCGAGTATCGCACGGACGGAGACATACGTAAGAGAAACAACTCTGATCCACTGAGAGCTCGCTACGCTGCAGCCTTGTAGCGTAGCCTAGCAGGCCATATAAACAAGCATGTGATTCAAATAAGGAGGCCTTTGGCTGCAGCCTCCAGCCTTCCAGAAGTGCACCACCCAAAACATTACTGAGCTCTCTTTGATACACCCCCCCCCCCCCCCCCCCCCACACACACACACACACACACACACACACAGGCAGACGCACACACTTCAATGGCAGCTGCCTTAACGACACACACGTACAAAGTAGGGAAGTTATGAAAACGCATTGAGAATGTGAAGGAGGGCCGTCCAAAATGTTCTGTTTGGCTGGAGAGACAAACGAGAGTGTGGGTCACGGCGGGCGAATGAATGCCATTCTGCTGTCCGCTGGCCCGGGAGGAGGCTCATGAAAGAACCCGGACCATTTAAATCCGCCCATGTGTGCAAAATCCCGACCAGGGCCGGTCAAGGTCAACAGAGGTCAAATTCCACAGGAAAACGCAAAAGGAGAGGAAGGGAGGGATGGAGGAGAGGGGGTGGAGGGGGGGGGGGGGAGAGACAAGGCGTTAAGAAGGAGGAGGAAGAAAAAAAAAATGAAAGAGTAAGCAGCAGCTTCTGCACGGTTTTGAGGAATGTAGCAGTCCCCTCTGCTCCTCTCTGCTCATCCTCTCTGCTCTGGACGGCCGGAGCTCTGTGCATGTGTGTGTGTGTATGTCTTTTGATGCAAGTTAGCTCGCCAGCCATCACCGCTACCACCGCTACCACCACCACCACCACCACGGCCCTTCAAGTTGCTGAGAAAACAAGTTGTGCCATCATCTGCAAAACTGGCAGACGGAGGGAAAGAATGGCAGCCAGCCTGGCTAGACTGACCCAACATGCGGGCAACACTCCTGCCCAGAGGGCTTATGTAGTAGTCACACGACAGACAACATCTTGCGGCCAAACCCCGCATTTCAATCCAGTCGATTATAGAGCATAGAGAAGGACAGAAGTGTGGAGAAGTTTTAAAAGAGCACAGGGGATTTTACTATTAATTCATAACCAGGTCAGTGTGCAAATCTGCTGGGTCGTGCTGAAGAGCAGATTAGGATCTGAGCACTGTGGGGTAGGGCAGGCAGGCCTACACCTTGCCCAAGGACAGGACAGCCAGAGAGAGAGAGAGAGAGAGAGAGAGAGAGAGAGAGAGAGAGAGAGAGAGAGAGAGAGAGAGAGAGAGAGAGAGAGAGAGAGAGAGAGAGAGGGGTTGTAATCTCTCCATGACGTTCATTTGCATTGGGCTTCGGAGTCTGGCTGTCAGAGCACCGGGTGGGTGGCATCTGCCTATTACCATTCCATTCTATTTTAGCCCACCCCCCTTCATTCAAAGCAGCACTGACATCTGCAAATGGCAATTCTTTCCCATTAGGACAACAGAGTGCCTGTCGCGACAGCCATGCCACTTTCAGGTGCTACTGGCCACACACGCACGCGAGTCTAAAAAAATATATAGCAATGTTGTTAAGGTGTTGACGGTCAAAGCGGGCGTGGTGGGACACAAATTTGTGTCACTGATTTGTGGTGAGAAGTTACAAATCACAACACAACTACTACAGCCTGCTGGTTACCAAAAAAGTAAAACTGACATCATGACCTCCCACGTTTGTTTACACGCGTTCTCTGAAGTGAAACCATACTTAATAATTCATAAAAGCTGATATGCAAACTCACTTGAACAAAAATCTTGGCAAACCATTACCTTCAAACCATAAACTTTCCCAAAATGTGGAAGGCACACAGGTCGACATTCTATGTGTATTCACTTCACTACTAATGTACATCAAAATAAGACTTCCATAACTTGAAAAACCTTTGTCGGATTTACCAACCACACAGAGTTCACTACAAATATTTACACTGGAAAACTCTTGCATAACGCTCACTGGAACCTAAACTTCATACACTGTGCGTGTGTGTAACCAATGTTAAAGTGAAGACATGACAATGTTTCCTCAACTCATTAGTAATGAATTAATCGGTCTCCAAACCAAATCAATATTGACCAGTGAAATGTATCTGGCTGGCATGGATGTTCCCAACGGTTACTACACGTAGGGTGTGAAATTGGTATCATGCCCCCCAGATTGAACATATATCGATAACTACCTATGGCTACTCATCCAAACCTTTTATCCTCACTGAACATTCTTCAGTTTCGCAAATGTATTCGCTAACCACAGCTAACTTAGCATTTTACGCACACTTTAACGCACACGCATTGGAAAAAGGAACGGCTTTTCCCACAAAGCCAGTCTATCCAGTCCAAAAAAACAATTCAAGAACCATCTATAGATGTATTTCCTGGCAAAACCAAACGTCAATGATACGACAAGAATTGTTGTTTTTACAGCTAACGACTTCTTAGCTTGGACAGCTCACTCACTGACAATGATAACCTTAACATTCACTTACCGATTCAGAGTAGACTGAGGCGACTAAAAACAACACGAGGAAAAGGTTTTGCATCTTGCTTCGTTGAATAAGTTATAAATAAACTGATAACGTTTGTGTTGAGAAATAAAATACGCTGGCGGTTGTCGCTGGTTCCAAAAGTATTTCACTGACAAACAAGTTAAAAGATTCCACCTCGAGTTCCCGTGTTCACTGATCAGACGACTGGAAGTACGCAATGATTTCTATGGACTTCTCAAGACTCCGCCCCCATACGTCAATTTTTCTATTCGTCACGGGAACTCCAAAAGCAACAAGTTGCCTGTCAATTGTTACAATGTGACAGTCAGCATATTTTAACAAATTAGCCATCTATTACGACATTGTAACAACAGAGAAGAATTCAATCGATGGGAAGTGGAGTAGTCTACTATGCCTACGAGTAGGCTAATCTACACATTGGCTATTACGCACTCACTACACACTGACTACTCTCTCCCTTTGGAGCTACTGACTTTAGAGGGCATTTATTCGATAGTTTGGTCGTCTATATAGTTCTATCGCCTTCAAAATCAATGTCGGTGTGAGTTTAACTATTACAGTAATCAATACCAAACATCTTAAAAGTGTTTATGCCCATGGTAACTATGGCCACGGTAACTGCGCCGTAAACTCATTTGCATGGATATTTTTCCGTTGTCGTAACCTTCCGGGAAATGTTTTAGGATCATCCCACCTCCCCCAAAAAGAGGAAACTGGGAAATGATCTGAGTCACAGCTACGTAGGACATAATTTCGCTTCTCCTTTCTACTTTCCACAGAAGTTCAATTTCGATTGTATAGTCAACTGAGTCAATTTAACACATTCCAATGGGCATTTTTTGGGGAAGTTGTGAAGCAACTTCAACTTTCACCAGACTCAGAGTAGGTGTCCCTCATGGTAGCCTATGCCTACTGGCATTTGAAAATAAAAAGCTACTGTACGTTTGAATAGCAATTTAGGGTAAATGGCGTCGAATATAAAGTATGAACACAATGCCACATAGAGTTGGCCAGCCCAGATTTTATATTCTGCCCACCAACCAGGCTACAGTAGCCTACAGTCTGAAGTCATCCATGAAAGTCTATTGAGTCATACTATTGAATTAAGTTATACTATAAGCTATTTGACTTTTTTTGGACCTTGAAATCCATGAAGTCCAAGCATCTAAATAAACACAACTTTCTAAACTCTTTCGAACATGCTCCTTCAGTTGAAGAGTAGCCTATGGATGACCCCTCTGTCTCAGCATTCTAGGAAAGTTGGTGTTGCTGTCATGGTGTGAGTAGGCATATTTCTGGTGTATTGAGAGTTAAAAGAAAAAGGAAATAACTATTTTCACAAAGGAAACTTGATGATGAACATTAAGAGACGTGTAACTAGAGATTTCAAGTGATCATGTTGTAGGGGAACAAAAGAATAGCAGTTCAATTCAATTCAGTTCTTTTTTTCAGACCCATGGGGACCCATATCACATATAAAACACAGTAAAAAAAAAGAAGAAGAAAAGGAAATATAACAAAACAAACCATAACAACAAAAAACACAGATGTTGCAAAGCTCATTATCTCAAATACAGGCATGTTCGCCAGTGACTCCATAACCCTGAAAACAGTCTTACAGAGCTACGTCCAGAGCAGGCCAAAACAGCAATCAAGTCATTATGTGACTCAGATATGAATCTATACATCAAATTGTGCAGCATAGCAAGTAGGTACCCCAGCACTGACAAACATTTGACTTGCTGTCATTGTAGGCCACTATAAATTTCCACAATAGTAAAGTATCTTAGGCCTATTGTGTTTTCATTTGAAGTCATATAGGCCTTTGTGACCTAATGACAGCAGAGACGGTTCGAAGGTAGTCTGTGGCCTTAACACATTTCTGAGTCACAGCTACGTAGGCGAGGACATCATTTCGCTTCTCCTTTCTACTTTCCACAGAAGTTCAATTTCGATTGTATAGTCAACTGAGTCAACTTAACACATTCCAATGGGCATTTTTTGGGAAGTTGTGAAGCAACTTCAACTTTCACCAGACTCAGAGTAGGTGTCCCTCTCATGGCATTTGAAAATAAAAAGCTACTGTACTTTTGAATAGCAATGTAGGGTAAATGGCGTCGAATATGACGTATGAACACAATACCACATAGAGTTGGCAAGCCCAGATTTTATATACCGCCTACCAACCAGTACAGTCTGAAGTCATCCATGAAAGTCTATTAAGTCATACTATAGAATTAAGTTCTACTATAAGCTATTTTACTTTTTTGGACCTTGAAATCCCAGAAGTCCAAGCATCTAAATAAACATAACTTTCTAAACTCTTGCTAACATGCTCCTTCAGTTGAAGAGTAGCCTATGGATGACCCCTCTGTCTTAGCATTCTAGGAAAGTTGGTGTTGGTGTCATGGTGTGAGTAGGCATATTTCTGGTGTATTGAGAGTTAAAAGAAAAAGGAAATAACTGTTTTCACAAAGGAAACTTGATGATGGACATTAAGAGACGTGTAACTAGAGATTTCAACTAATCATGTTGTAGGGGAACAAAAGAATAGCAGTTCAATTCAATTCAGTTCTTTTTTTCAGACCCATGGGGACCCATATCACATATAAAACACAGTAAAAAAAAAAAAAAGAAAGAAAATGAAATATAACAAAAAACACAGATGTTGCATAGCTCATTATCTGAAATGCAGGCATGTTCGCCAGTGACTCCATGACCCTGAAAACAGTCTTACAGAGCTACGTCCAGGCCCAGCCAAAACAGCAATCAAGTCATTATGTGACTCAGATATGAATCTATACATCAAATTGTGCAGCATAGCAAGTAGGTACCCCAGCACTGACAAACATTTGACTTGCTGTCATTGTAGGCCACTATACATTTCCACAATAGTAAAGTATCTTTGGCCTATTGTGTTTTCATTTGAAGTCATATAGGCCTTTGTGACCTAATGACAGCAGAGACGGTTCGAAGGTAGTCTGTGGCCTTAACACATTTCTGAGTCACAGCTACGTAGGCGAGGACATAATTTCGCTTCTCCTTTCTACTTTCCACAGAAGTTCAATTTCGATTGTATAGTCAACTGGGTCAACTTAACTTTTTGGGAAGTTGTGAAGCAACTTCAACTTTCACCAGTCTCAGAGTAGGTGTCCCTCTCATGGCATTTGAAAATAAAAAGCTACTGTACTTTTGAATAGCAATGTAGGGTAAATGGCGTCGAATATGACGTATGAACACAATACCACATAGAGTTGGCAAGCCCAGATTTTATATACCGCCTACCAACCAGGCTACAGTACAGTCTGAAGTCATCCATGAAAGTCTATTGAGTCATACTATAGAATTAAGTTCTACTATAAGCTATTTTACTTTTTTGGACCTTGAAATCCATGAAGTCCAAGCATCTAAATAAACACAACTTTCTAAACTCTTTCTAACATGCTCCTTCAGTTGAAGAGTAGCCTAGCCTATGGATGACCCCTCTGTCTCAGCATTCTAGGAAAGTTGGTGTTGCTGTCATGGTGTGAGTAGGCATATTTCTGGTGTATTGAGAGTTAAAAGAAAAAGGAAATAACTGTTTTCACAAAGGAAACTTGATGATGGACATTAAGAGACGTGTAACTAGAGATTTCAACTAATCATGTTGTAGGGGAACAAAAGAATAGCAGTTCAATTCAATTCAGTTCTTTTTTTCAGACCCATGGGGACCCATATCACATATAAAACACAGTTAAAAAAAAAAAGAAAGAAAATGAAATATAACAAAAAACACAGATGTTGCATAGCTCATTATCTGAAATACAGGCATGTTCGCCAGTGACTCCATGACCCTGAAAACAGTCTTACAGAGCTACATCCAGGCCTAGCCAAAACAGCAATCAAGTCATTATGTGACTCAGATATGAATCTATACATCAAATTGCGCAGCATAGCAAGTAGGTACCCCAGCACTGACAAACATTTGACTTGCTGTCATTGTAGGCCACTATAAATTTCCACAATAGTAAAGTATCTTAGGCCAATTGTCTTTTCATTTGAAGTCATATAGGCCTTTGTGACCTAATGACAGCAGAGACGGTTCGAAGGTAGTCTGTGGATCTTAACATTTCACTCAAAAATGACGTTGAATGAGGTTGTAATTAGAACATCAGCACTGGAAAGACATTCAGCTCTACAGCAAGTCAGGCAACCACAGTTAGCCTATTTATAGGTGGCTAAACTAACAAGAAGTAGGGAAAGTTGTAGATATGGTGGGCGGGCGATGATCGTTATTATCATAAAGAATGTACAGTAACACTGATAAGACATGGGAATGACAGTGGACTGCACATGTGTTTGCTGAAAGTCATATTTAGCTTAAAAAAAAAAAAAAAAAAAAAGACGCTGAAGAAGGCTTAGGCTGAAACTGTCTGTCTGTCATGCTGACCCCCTGGGTTAAACTAGGCCTACAGGAATTACACCCGAGAGGGCAGCCTTTTTTTTTTAAACTAAATATGAACTTTGCTGTTTGCTCGCACCCGTAAGACCTTGTAAGAAATGAGTTGGGAGTTGAGCGCATTTTCTAAAAAAAACGTTGCTGAAAGTCACACATAGTCGTGACTGGGTCACCACCGGCATTTTGTGTTAGGCTACGCTTGCCAAAGACGAAACATTAGAGGCACATGGATGAAATGAGCAAGGCAAGGTAGCCTCTCCCTCCCGCTGTAAAAAATGAGTTGCTGTGCTGCTTATTTGTTTCAACTGCAATCATAGTTGGGCTTTTGTCTGCTAGGAGTATGCATGCATGTAGTCAGTGCATTCCTCTCTGCCTCCAACATAGCCAGATACACATTCCTCTGAAGCTTCAACAATGCAAAGCTTTGTTTCCATAACGCTTGCCTGTGTTCATTTTTAAACACTAGGCATCTTCAAATGAACTTGTAGAAACTTTACTATCTGTTGGATTGTGTGACTAAGTACAACTAAACCCCCCCCCCCCCTTTTCATGCATTTATAAATATCTGCCTGCGAATGAGAGATGAACACAGATGATATCAAGTTATTCCCACCGGCTTTGAAACAAGCCACATGTCACCCATGTGGGAATGGCCAGAGGCCCTCTGTTCACAGACATGGTCATTTTGAATTTAACCAAGACATAGTGATACCGTTACCATTTCTATAGCTGCCCAGCCTTTTGTTTATAGGCAAACAGTCATTGATGAGACTAAAACACTGTTTGAATAGCTGGTGTGGTTGTCTAGTGACTAATTCAGCTTGTTATTGTGTACAGCATTTGACAAATGTTCACTTACGTCAGGCTAATTCATCATGTATGCTGGTGTACTTAGTAGAACAGACATTGGATGATATACATTATTATATTATTTACTATTTGACCCCTTTAGAAGTTACGTTGTCACTGACTGTGCGCGCATTGTTGGCTGAAACACATACACAAACAGACAGTGCAGACCATAAAGAGAGAAGACCTGCCGTCCTGAAGCATGTACGGTTGTAAATAAAAAATAGAGATCCTAAAAAGTACAGCTGTTACGCTATTCTGAGAGGGCAAAGGCTGTTCCAGAAGCATATGAGATGTTTGTGGTTACAAGAAATTAAACTTACTGAGGACACCATCAGGAATGACCATGTATGTGGCGCCCACTTCATATCTGAAGTTATTGTAACCATACATTTTCTTATTTCGGAAAAAAACACCTGGCTAGTTTCTTTACAAATGTGCGGTACATGGTCGATTCTGCTCCAGCAATGCGCTCACAGCCCGATTATGTCACATCTGTGCACAAACAGTAAAGGGGTCTATACGGCCTCAAACTCAAAAAAGTTATCAAAATGCAGAAACTGAAAGATTTGGGAAATTCTGAAAAACTAGTTGAATTCTGGCCAATATTTTAAAGTTTGCAGCCTTGTTAAAGGCACTCACAGCTTCATTGCTTTAGAGTTTTGTTACGTGTGAGATTCAAGTTCATGACAAGTCAAAACTAAATGCCAATAACTGACATTAGAAATAACTGAAGATTAACCAGATATTTAGGCCATTCAGTATGGCATTTCTAAACTGCTATCAACCATCACTAGGTCATTGGTGATTGCAATCGGGTGAGAGGTGCATACAGTCAGTCTGCCGTCTTATCTCTTTGCCTTCTAGGCGTGGCTGCACAGCACTTAACGAGACTGATTGTGTTTACATGATTGTCTTTGCTCTCAGTTCATTTCGCTCCCCGATGAAACTACCAGACACACAACACACAGGTGTAGATGAATGTGGTGTGTAGTGTATATGTGTGTGTTCGTGTGTGTGTGCGTGTGTGTGCGTGCGCGCGTGCGTGTGTTCATGTGTGTGTGTGTGTGTGTGTGTGTGTGTGTGTGTGTGTGTGTGTGTGTGTGTGTGTGTGTGTGTGTGTGTTCGTGTCTGTGTGTGTTCGTGTGCGTGTGTGTGCGTGCGTGCGTGTGTGTTCGTGTGTGTGTGTGCGTGTGTGTGTGTGTGCGTGTGTGTGTGTGTGTGTGTGTGTGTGTGTTCGTGTGTGTGTGTGTGCGTGCGTGCGTGCGTGTGCTTGTCTGTGTCTGTGTCTGTGTGCCAGTTATCTGGATATGCTATTGGCAGCTACTGTATGGTGATCTCCAATGTTCTGTACTGGTTCATATGAGAGTATCACATAGCCTACTGAGATATATGGTGGCTTCAACAAGCAAATGCTCCCAAATGATTCAATGGCATTTTGTTTATGCGGAGGATGTTTTCCACTTTCCAAAGACTGCCCACTTCCACTTTTTCATGCCTCTCCCCCTCACTTTCCCTCTCACTCCTCTCCATGTTTCTTTCTCCTACAGTACTGTCCCATGACTCGGTTTTATCATCATGCCTTTCCTCAGAATAATACTGCATTCCTGAGCCATAGGAGCTTCCCAATATGCAACCAGGAGGCAGCTACTGTACCTCCCACTTGAAAGCGTTCCAACCAGCAAGTCAAACTTAAACTATTCCTAACACTGTGCATTGCTGTGTTGACGTCACATACTTTTGGTGCATTCCCCAACGGTGGGAAATAGGATGTTTCTGACCTCCTACGTTGATTTGGCCCCAGCTCGCGACTTGAACATTCCACTTCAACAGGCGTTCCAATGCATTTCAACAAGTAGGAGGTCAGAAATATCCCATCTCCCACCGTTGGGGAATGCGGCATAAGTTCCTCCCACCTGCAAGGCTGCATGGTGAACTGGACTTTGTACCTGTTAATACACTCTGAGCCTCTAGGTTGTTTTTCCTGCGTGCAGCTTAAAAAAAGGCAAGACTTTGTTTTTAATCAAGGCTCTGTCTTTGTCTGGGAAAAGGCCTTTTGTCCAGCTAATCTAGTGTTTCTCAACGGGGGCGATACAGCCCCCCAGGGGCGTTGGGGAGCCCTAGGGGGGCGTTGAGAAGGATACAGCTGAGTCGGGGTGGGGCTTAGTTTCTATTGGGGGGCATTAGTCTATTTTATTTTTCAAGGTGGGCATTGGCAGGCTTATGATGAGGTCAAGGGGGCGTTGGGAGGCTTATGAGGAGGTCAAGGGGGCACTTCCTCAAAAAAGGTTGAGAACCATTAGCTGCTAATCATTGGGTATGTTATTTAGCATTCTCAGAGGCTTGGCTGTCCGCCAACTACAGGGTGTTTGGAAAATGAATCAACGTGATTTAAAAAAAAAAAAAAAACGTGGTTTAAAATAAGAAACAGAGGTGGGAGAAATGCGCGATGGCAGTTGTGCGTGAGGTGATTTCAGTTCAGCCGCTCAATTTGGGGCGGGGACAGGAAACGGCAAGTGGCGGGAGACGGCAGGAAAGAAAAAAAGAAAGAGAGGAATGATGAGGGGAATTACCCTGGAATTGGCGGAATTTCCGGGCCCTGAAACCTAACTCTGCAATCAATATGTGATTTGTTTTGATAAGCAGACGGTAGATGTTGTGCCTCGTTCGCAGGAGAGGGAAGAAAATCTTCAAAGGACAATTTGGTGTGCACTTTGAATCCTGAATAAGATGTATTTCAGACTTTGTATAAACAGTGTAAGTTTCACACACCTCATGGAGAAAAGTGTGCAAGTATAAATAAAATGGAAATGGGAAATGAATTTTGACACAGTCTATGAACACACACCTGAAAATGGTGTTGTCATATCTGCTAGACCCCCCCCACACACACACACACACACACACACACACACACACACACACACACACACACACACACAGACGGACACACAGACACCACTGTAGTACACAACTTAATTTCCAGAAAGAAAGAAAGAAAGAAAGAAAGAAAGAAAGAAAGAAAGAAAGAAAGAAAGAAAGAAAGAAAGAAAGAAAGAAAGAAAGAAAGAAAGAAAGAAAGAAAGAAAGAAAGAAAGAAAGAAAGAAAGAAAGAAAGAAAGAAAGAAAGAAAGGGAAATTTCATGCATTTGGGCCTCTGTGGGAATGGTATTATGGTTTGTCCTTATGGATTTACAGATTAGAATAGTCGGATCATTTTACCATTTCCATGGAGGAAGGTATCCAGAGAAACATTAAAGACATGCAATACCCCCTCAGACAACCAGTTAGGCTCATGGACTCTTCAGGTGTTTCTTTTCAAAACTCGTGTGGGCAGTCATGGGTGAGCGGTTAGGGCGTCAGACTTGCATCCCAGAGGTTGCCGGTTCGACTCCCGACCCGCCAGGTTGGTGGGGGGAGTAATCAACCAGTGCTCTCCCCCATCCTCCTCCATGACTGAGGTACCCTGAGCATGGTACCGTCCCACCGCACTGCTCCCCATGGAGCGCCACTGAGGGCTGCCCCCTTGCACGGGTGAGGCATAAATGCAATTTCGTTGTGTGCAGTGTGCAGTGTTCACTTGTGTGCTGTGGAGTGCTGTGTCACAATGACAATGGGAGTTGGAGTTTCCCAATGGGCTTGGATAATTGGAACACGGTGCAGCCCTGCTAGCAAAAGTTGGCGCGTAGTGTGTCCAAAATAGAAGAAAATGATCATGACAAACGCTGGAGTGGAACCCCATTTCAGGTTTTCTAGTTTTGTCAAAATTTGATGCAGTTTGGTGTCATCAACACATTTAGAAAATGTTCTGTGCTATGTCCTGTTCTAGTCTTACTGTGTAATATAAGACTCGGGGGATCAGTAAGCAGACAGATCTTGCTGCAATCCTGAAGCCCCAACCGCTCCTCCTCCTCTTGCTTCATTATCACCTTTGACTTGTACTTTTCATTAGGGATGGGATATCGGTACCGGTTTATCGGTATCAGGTTCAGATATCAACATAATTCAGAGATCGGATCGGATCGGAATTTTCCCAAAGTATCAGAATTTTCCTGATACTGACATTGAGCCAGGTGTAATGTTAATTTCACTTGCATATTAGTTTTCAGGATGAGGTTGTGACTTTCTTACTTGTTACTTTTTACTTATTAATTGGTTTCCTGTTCTTCTGACTTCCTTTTCTGACCAAATAGTCTATTTGGGCCTACCTCAAGTTGAAAGCCATGCATATATGTGACTTTGGTATAGGATCAGAGTAGTATCGGTATCGGCAGATATCCAAATTTTGATATCGGGATCGGATCGGAAGTGAAAAAATGTGTATCGGTGCATCCCTACTTTTCATACTGTGCTGAGCATCTTCAGTAGGTCATAACTCATAAGCAATCATTTGCAATATGTGCAGACTGTGTTTGTGCAGGAACTGGTTGTTGACAGTGATGTTGTTGCATGACACAATGGCAGTTGCTTCATAAAAATCATTTCTTGAAAAAAAATATTGTACTTTTGACAAAGCACAACATAGGCCTACTCTGTATTATCAAAAGCATTTGCTCGCCCGTCCAAATCAAAATCAGGTGTCATCTGGCCTAGCCAGCGGTGTATAAAATAAAGCACCTAGGCAACATTGAGAACAACGACAACTCAGCCACCAAGTGGTAGGCCACATGATCTGATAGCGAGGGCTCAGCGGATGCTGAGGCACATCTAAGGGAAAGAGGCGGTCGGCTTTGTCAATTGCCACAGAGCTCTAAGCTTTGTGTGACCTTCAGATTAGCCTACAGCAGGGCGCTGACAAAATTTTGGGCCCCATGAAAGATTCAAATTTTGGGCCCCCAAAATGACAATTTATGTTATCAGCATCCTTCCAGGGCCTAGTCAGTGCTGTTGGGCCCTTAGAATCTGTAACACCTTACCCCCCCTCGCAGCACCCATGGCCTACAGTACGTACGGTACACAGAGAGATTCATGACGTGGGTTTTCATGGCTGAGCAGCTGCATCCAAGTCATATGTACATCACCAAGTGCAGTTCAGCTGCATCCAAGCCATATGTACATCACCAAGTGCAGCTGCATAAAGAGCCATACACAGTAAATGCTGTGGTGTTAATTCAACACTTAAAGAGTTCATTTAAGTCCAAATGATGTCAAATCAACTCTCTAAGTGTTAAATGAGCACTGCAGAATTTACTGTGTATGTACATCACCAAGTGCAGTGCAAAGCTGCATCCAAGACATATGTACATCACCAAGTGCTGAGCAGCTGCATCCAAGCCATATGTACATCACCAAGTGCAGTGCAAAGCACTGGATGCAGATAGTGGTGTAATGTGCTCTCCATCTGGCAACCTGAGGCTGAGTTCGGAGGTTGCCATGCAGGAGAACGGTACATTTCCAACTGCATTGTGCCAAGTGTGTACCGGTGCACAAAGCAATGTCCATAAATACATAGAGTCCTGACTCACCGGAACCCAATAGAACACCTTTGGGATGAATTGGAGCGGAGACTGAGAGCCAGGCGTTCTCGTCCATATACCTGAGGAAGAATGGTCAAGCATTCCTACAAACACTCCTCAGCCTTGTGGACAGCCTTCCCAGATGAACACACTCCTCAGCCTTGTGGACAGCCTTCCCAGATGAACACACTCCTCAGCCTTGTGGACAGCCTTCCCAGATGAACACACTCCTCAGCCTTGTGGACAGCCTTCCCAGATGAACACACTCCTCAACCTTGTGGACAGCCTTCCCAGATGAACACACTCCTCAGCCTTGTGGACAGCCTTCCCAGATGAGTTGAAGCTGTGCTAGCAGCAAAAGGTGGTGCTATGGGAACCATCACATGTGTGCCGGTTAAGAGGACGTCCCATACTAACGTATACGTGGACATACTCAAGAAGGACGCAGGAGCCCAGAGTAGGCTACCAGCGAACTGAAAAGATGTATGGACAATCGTGATGACTGGAAGCAACGATTGAAGGCTCGTCTGAGGACGACCTATAGAACTGTGAGCTTAGAAAGGAGAGGCGATGGTGCATTCCTGGCTTTCAAAACATATTTTTTCCTGCTGTGTTTTCCAGCTTGCTTTTGCAAAGGGGTCATCTGTCCCAGGCCCTGGTACGAGGCCCAAAATTGGGTCTCATTACATTGTATGTATTGGATGGATAGGGGGCCCATTCTGATGACTTTGTCCCGGGCCCAGCAAAAGCTGTCAGCGGCCCTGCCTCCATACTAGTGTTGCACCGATACCATTTTTTGGCCCCGATACCGATACCCGATACCTCGTTGTGCAGTATCGGCCGATACCGATACCATACCGATACCGATACCACCCTATTTGAAATGTATATATATGAAGGGCTGTAGTGCATACTACTTGAATGTAAAATCATTGCATGCCTTTGTCAGGCTGCTGCCTATCTATGTGAAAGAGGAAAAAGACTAATTCAAAATGAATCCAGCAAAACGTTTTATACTTTTAAAAACCTTGATGAAATAACTAATTTCAAGGCTGTTTAAGTGTCATACAAGCACCTGTAAATGGTATCGGTGCTGTATTTGTTGGAACTCGCCGATACCGATACCACCATTTTAGTGCCGATCCACCGATCCACCGATACCGCAACACTACTCCATACCCAATGAAATAGGTGCATGGTTAAAAGTAAGCATAACAGAGAGAAGGAGCAGGGACCGTGCGCAGAGGCACATCTTGCCACCAGGCAAGGCAGGCAGTCGCTTGGGGCCCCCAAGCCTCTACATAGTGAATAACAGCCCATACTGTACTACAATAGTGGTGATTTTGGTTCAAATATTCACTCTTTTGCATTTTCGCTTGGGGCCCCACCTGACCCTAGAATCGCCTCTGACCGTGTGTGGATTTTTCTTCTTTCTTTTCTGGCTTGAGTAACTGCCATGCTGTACAGCAGTGGTCCTCAAACTTTTTCAGACCGAGGACCACTTTGTCCCCTCAGAAATGTTCAGGGACCACATGTCAACTGAATTGACGGTTGACGGGTGCTAATTTAGATGCAGATAACTTACTTTTTATTCACATTTACAAGTCTGTTTTATTGTGGTGAAAATGACACTTCAGCTTTGTTTATCTTTGTAATAATGTTACAAATATAGTCTACTGCTGGCTGGTCTTGGAAAAGTAGAAATCCCCTCATGGACCACATGAGCTCTGTCGCGGACCACTAGTGGTCCCCGGACCACACTTTGAGAATCACTGCTGTACAGCATCCTCATACAGTAAGCAAGACCTTTTCTTCTCCCCATATTGCGCCATCCGTACAAATTTGATTTGAAACAGTGAAAACAGTGAAACAGTGTCAATAATTCGTGGTGCTTCAACAGAAAATGTAGCTCACACTTGCTCACTTCAATTTAGAGGATAAAGTGTTCTGAATTTCAATGTGAGTTTATTTGACTGACCAGACTGACTAATTTTCCATCTTACACAGAATTCCTGTACTGGTATAGAATTTTCTCTTAGCGCGACACTTTCCACTTGCACTTCTGTAATTGCAGCAATTCTCTGACAGACGTCATAGTCTGTGGTTTCCGGAAGGATTGTGAAATCGGCATACTTCAACAAAAATGACATGACCTTAGTGTCAATGTTCATGACAGGACAATGTCTCTGTTTGCATTTCATGCAACTTGTTTGGAACTCATATTGTACTGTCAGGACCGCTGACAGCTTTGACAGGGCCCGGGACAAAGTCCTCTTGAAGGGCCCCCCCACCCAATGCATTCAATATAGTGAGAACTCAATTCTGGGCCCCCTCTCTCTCCCTGGGCCCAGGACAGTTGACCCCTTTGCCGACTTCTCTGTTTACTGTAACAAAGCAAAGAGGTTGCCGTCTGTAAGGCAGATAGTAGCTGATCACAATACTACACCCAATGGACAACCTTATTGAATCCTTATGGACTATTCTTTATTTTAATGCACATTTGCTTGATTTCAAACACATATTTTAAGGATTAACTAGGTGGTTTACAGGGGTTTAAATGTAGTTGGCGAGCATGTGGAATCAGTGCTATTCATTGTCCCTCCTCACCATTGATTCTCTTCTTCAAAGAGCCATTCAAAAGGCAGTGAAAATATTTTTTCTCCATGGAGCAAAGTCTCCTTGAATAAAGTAAAAGCCTGAGGCCATTTGGTATGGTGAGAAGCATTATGTGTGCCTGATCTGAAGAGAGCCAACCCCCCCCCCCCCCCTCTCCACAGCTGTTGCCAGTTTCCTCCTTAGGCTAATGTTTTGGGTGACATCATGTTTTAGGTCATACTACTATAGTGTCGGCTAATGTATGGTAACAAACAAACATGCTAGACAACACTATTCCATTGTCCATACAGTTAGAAAAGAAAGAACATCTGCCACTAATTTAAATAAATTCAATCATTTTGGCCTTATTGTACTTGGCCTTAGCTCAGGAAGTTGTTTTTCTTTAAACAGATATTGGTCCGATAATGTTGGTTGTTATACTTGGTTGTGGCTATGAGAAGACAGCTTCTATTTGCTGGTGTGTTCTGAAGTGTGAATTGAAGTTCACACACCATGCATCTAGACAAGGATGGAAACTAACTCATTACATTCACTCAACTATTGTAATGGAGTAGCTTTTATCAAGTCGAGTATGCATTAAGAGGACTAACTTACAGATCAATAAATGAACAAACAAACACACACACACACACACACACACACACACACACACACACACACACACACACACACACACACACACACACACACACACACACACACACACACACACACACACACACACACACACACACACACACACACACACACACACACACATACACACACACACACACACACACACACACACACACACACACACACACACACACACACACACACACACACACAATTATGAGTGCGTTGTCATTTTTAGTTTTGAAATTAGTACTTTTGCTTGTACTGAGCAAGAGATCTTCAAGAAAAAGAAACATTGAATTTTCGGGAGGAAAGCCAGCTAAATGTAATAACCAATTACTTTTACTCAAATTACATTTTAAGTGAGGTACTTCTTGCTTGAGTAGGATTTAAGCAAAGTAAAGATAATTTTACTTAAGTAGCAACTTTCTGTACTTTTCCCACCTCTGACTGTATGGTGGAAAGCTACCCAGCCAGTTGTGTAACTGCGCAAGCCTCCTGGCCCCCTACAGTCAGAAAGCTGACCTGACCGCCAGCCCATTTGAATATCTAAGACTGACGAAGTGTTAGAGAGTGAGAGATTTCACAGATCTAGTAATGGTGAGATTATGGCAAAATTGGGTTTTCATTACATGGTATGTATTAGATCGGCTGGGGGGGGTGCTTTTCAAATGACTTTGCCCTGGGCCCAGCAAAATGTCAGTGACTTTGCCTCACTCTATAATGTCATAGAAAGGTTGTTATTACTGTATGTAGGCCTAGTTGTTTTTGTCTTTCCAGCAAATGGTGAGTCAGATCATCACCGGTGTTCCCATCAAAGGGGTATGTGTTCTGACATATCCAGGGGCCTGCATTCCTATGATTCCAGTGTTTCCCATACATTGAGGAAACTATGGCGGCCCGCCATAGTTTAAATTTGGCCGCCATAGTTTACGAAAATGTAAAAAAAAAAAAAAAAAAAAAAAAATTTAACTTTTTTTTTTTTTTTTTTTTTAACGATATCCGTTTTTGTTAAAAACGATTTGAATTACGATTTTGAATTTCCTTCGCATTTTCCTCCTGGAGTAAATACATCCTATAGACTCTGTATTGGTTAGATAAGTAGTCCCACGGTAACACAGAATGAGGGGAAAGCATTAGGAAGTGACCGTAAGGGTATTACAGTTGATTCATGTGTGCACACGTGTAACATGGGGTGAGTAACAGAACATGTGCGCAACGATGCGTTATGGCACGCCGATATGCGAGGATCTTCGTCCAAATCGCTAGTCGCATGCATCATCGCTAACTGCGTTTATATCGCGTGCCGCGTGTAAGGGAAATGTTAGTTGTTGACATGTATGGAATTCACTTCAATTTGTGCTGTTTTTTGCTTCAGTTGTGGACAAAACGATTGGCCAAACTCACAATAGAAAGCCTTTGCTGTGCTACTATCCCAGAGAGCTGAAAAAAAAACCTTCATAGAAGAAGTCACACTTAACAGGGGTGTTAACCAATCCAATGAGTTCTCTCATTGCTCTCTCTCTCTCTCTCTCTCTCTCTCTCTGTCTCTCTCTCTCTCTCTCTCTCTCTCATAGTAGCCTACTATTTACCCATAACAAATGGTGAATTTCTGAGCCCTTTTTAATTTGTAGCCTATACCACTGAAGGCATGATAATGCTTCATCATATTTTAGAAATAGGGCCTATGTGCCTTTTATATACCAAATGTTTATCATTTTGAAATTGTTTCAGTTGTTTATGACTTGTGTATGACTGAAATTATCTCTGCATACTATCAGTGCTGCATTGCTTTGTAAAGATAGGCTATTCAACACACTTTAAAAACACACTGAAAAGATACGGCCATAGTAGCCTATTTTGCGTCTCTGCCCTGGTCGCATCGCATGCATGCTTGCTCCCCCCTCCCTCCCATGTAGAGCTGCGCGTGCCCCCCCCGCAACGCGCATGCTGCCCCTCCCTTTGCCTATCTCTCGAGGTGCAGGTGAATCTGAATTTGAAAACTTAATTTAGGAAGCTTCAATCAAAAATACGAATTGCAAAGCAAATCAGTCGAAACATGAAATCTTGCCTATTTTTCCGAAGCATATCTACACCTGGCTGTCGTTTTTTTTGCTACCTAAACGTGGCGCTGGCTGGCTGTCAGATGTATGATAACTAAAAGTTCTAAACTCAACATTGTTGATAATAGAGAGGTTGATTGTGAGCATATTTTGTACCCTAATATGTAGACTGTGTGTAGGGCTCTAGCCGACACCCAGGCATCTTCAAAATCTTTCGTGTCTCTTATAGACGCTCAAGCGCCTGTTGCGTGTCTTCTCCCTCCCCACCGGAGTTGTTGCGTAGGCCTAGTACTACCTCACATCGCTCGTGCCCATTCTCGACGGGTCTGATAAATTTGTATGACTGACTTAAGTCTTTATTGTACAAAACTTCAATCAAAATTATGAATTATAAAGAAATCAAATTATATTGAAATATGAAATTATAATTGCCAAATTATTTTCCCCTCCCTTGGAAGGGCAATATCAGCCGATGTGGGCAAAAGGGCCGTTGCTCGGGCACCGTGGGCAACTATGCTGTGCACGTGCCTGGTTTTGCCGTTTTGCATTTACGCTGCAAGAATACACCCCCCCCCCCCCAAAAAAAAAGGCCCGTGTGAGAAGACATCCCCCCCCCCCCCCCCCCCCCCCCCCCCCCCCGGACAAAATAAACCCCGGCTGCCCCCATAGTTTCCAAAATTTCTGTGGGAAACACTGGATTCCAAGGGTGCAACTTAACACTACTGATAGGCCTATATAAAACTTACTTAAAGAAACTCCCACACACTGACCATTTTGCTGTTCTTTCTTTAATGAACGACGTTTCGGTACTAGACCTTCATCAGGCAATTCATCAGGAGATTGCCTGATGAAGGTCTAGTACCGAAACGTCGTTTATTAAAGAAAGAACAGCGAAGTGGTCAGTGTGCGGGAGTTTCTTTAAGTTGTTGCTGAGTGACCCATGGTGCCATCTCCGACGCACCTGCCAGCTGAGGTGTGCGAAAAAAGTCGAAGTTTAATTTTAGGCCTATATAAAAAACAGAGTAATAATATACCATGTATTCTTTTGAAATAGTAAAAAGTTTCATATGGTGGTCCTGTTGGTAACCATGAACAGCAAATTGTTTTACCACAACAATCATGGCCACAACAAACCATCCCGTCACCACTTTTAATGACAGACATACACATCTTTTTTTGTTGCGTGTCAAATGCTTATCTGACAAGACTTACGACAGACGGTTGTGGAAATTCCGCTTGCTGGCTCCTGCATCAAACATCAGTTGTGGTTAGTCAGCCCTTATGAATCAGCCCCGCCCATAGTAGCCCACAAACAGATAGGCTCAGTGATGCATCATGCTCAGTAAATGTTGCTGTGTTAATTCAACACTTAGAGAGAGTTCATTTCAGTTCAAATGATGTCAAATCAACTCTCTGAGTGTTAAATGAGCACTGCAGAATGTACTGTGTGCTCAGTATAGATACTGTCGTGGTATTGCGAAAACAATACAGATTAGACAAGCCCTGTGGTAGCCTACATGCTGACAGATCCGAGTGCTTCATAAAACCACACCGGGAAAGACGATAGCTAGCACACCTCCAAACCAAAGGTATTTCTCCTGGTATGTATAAAGAGACAGTTTTAATTAGTCCATTTTGGTACTGACAAATTGAAAAAAACAAAACATAGCCATGGTTATTATCTTCAAGAAAATGCCAAAATGACAGGAGATAGGAGACAGAGGGATCACTCTGCTCCTTTAATCTGGAAACATATAATGAGACAGCCTCTAACTGTTGTATAATAACCCATGTGTAATAAGACTAGTTACCAGAACCATCTTCCCTGTCTAAAAACAATGTTGTCCATGTACACGTATTTGTCTACATCAACATGTAGTGCCTAATATATAATGTAAAAACAAACAGTGGCAGTACACTGGGACAGTTCAAGTAACACTGATTCATTTTTGCCCGTGATGGATGCTAGTATTCACTCTTTAGACACGGCATCAGACATTAACACACACAGGGATGTCTCATGACTCAATGCATCCAGAAAAGGTCATGCTCTGTTTCGTGAGTTTCCAACACCTCATATCCAAAGGCAAATGATGGCGTCCAATCATCAGGGGTGGAACTTCACTTTTTCCCCCACCAGTCACTGTGGCAGGTAGATTTTAAAATCTACCAGTCACTAGCTATTTTTACTAGTCAAAGTGACTGGTGGGTTGAAAAATGTACCAGTCAGTCCTGAAATGTACCCGTCCTTGGCGGGTGGACGGGTGCTTATTTCCAACCCTGGCGTCCATGCCTGAAGGTTAGGTGCGTGGGGCCTCTGATGCTCTCTTTTAGAGGTGCTCCGAAAATTCGGCCGCAGAAAATATTCGTCCGAAAACACAAAAAAAGGCACTTTCGGTTTTCTGCCGAAAGCCAATTGAGTGGCCGAATCGGAGGCCGAATAGAAAATGAATTGAAAATGGGCATTAATTAAACTAATTTCAGTTATACTCTAACATTTGAAGACTTCAAATACACATTTATTTTCTTTCAAAAACAGATCTAAAAATGTATTGTAAGCCGTAGATTTAAGCAATATTTAAAAATAGTGAAAAACATACGTGTAACTTTTGATAACTTTTGATTGAATTGTAATATTCGGTTTCGGTTTCGGTATTCAGCCAAGGGATTAATTATTATTCGGTTTCGGTTTCGGCCACAAATGTTCATTTCGGTGCACCTCTACTCTCTTTACATAGACCTAATACCTTGGAGGCCCTCAATAGAGCGTGGGTGGCGGTCAGGGCTGGACTGGGACAAGACATCAGGCCGGGCTGATATGGTAGGCCCATTGACAGTAAATAGAATGGACGCCAAATCAACGCTATTTGCCATTCAACGCTTTGAAGCCAGATTTGGGAACATTCCAACTTACATTCCACCTTAGCAACGCCAAACGCAGGTGCTGATTGGACAACAACAAGACTTCTAACGGTCAATCAAACCATGTTCTGATGCTCATTGGTCAATTTAACTTTTAATATCTCTCTAAAATAAAACATCACCACAAAAAATCACCACCCTGGTAAGTTGGAGAGCAAGGGGACCTACTAGTTGAGCGAAAAATGATCCCCCTGGAGTGGCATTTAAGGGAGATACAGGGTTTTATGTCTCTCATAGGAATGAATGGGATTCGGCCATTTTTTGGTCTTTTTGGGTCCAACCTTGGCTCCAACTTGGCTTCAACAATGAAATAGAATTTTGGCCTCCATTCTATTTACTCTCAATGGGTTGGGCACACGATTACCACTCGGCCGACCCGGCTTCCATTCCCGGTCCGGGTCCTTTGCCGGTCCTTCCCTATCTCTCTCTCCCAGCTCGCTTCCTGTCTCTCCTCCAGTATCCTGTCTCTCAAAAACCAATAAAGGCTGAAAAGAAAATACTTTAAAAAAAAAAACACCAATAAGGCCGGGCATTTTCAGCCAAGACCGGTCCGCCAAGCATCTATTACAAGCTATTCAGCCAAAATGAATATTTAAAGGGACACTGTGCGGGATTTTTAGTTGTTTATTTCCAGAATCCATGCTACCCATTCACTAATGTTACCATTTTCATGAATACTTACCGAACCATCAAATTTGAATTGTTCATTATTACTGGACAAATTGCACTTTTCATACATGAAGAGGGGGATCTTCTCCATGGTTCGCCATTTTGAATTTCCAGAAATAGCCATTTTTAGCTGTAAAGCTGACTGTACTTGGGCCATACTAGAAAATATTAGTTTATTATTTAGTAAACTTTCATGAAAAGGTCATATTTGGCAATAGGCGACACAGTTTCAATGAGCAGCATAGTTGCAGTACCTTTTTTGACAATTTCCTGCACAGTGTCCCTTTAAATATGAGAGGTCAGCTGTAGTGGCATGAGGAGCGATGGCTTGAGGGTGGGTGTCAGCATTTGAGAGGCGTGCGGTCTAGACCCCAAGTAACACTTGATGGCGTCATTCAACCCAGGTTGAGTGTTGAGACTCTTAGTGTGATTATTTATGAGTATCATCTCTCCACGTGGATATAAAACCGATCTCAAAGAAATCTCTTATAATATCAGGTCGGGAAAGTCCCACGCTTCTCACACGCAGAAAGGGCTAATCCATGGCTTTTCTCAAAATTATATGACAATTATGCTAATTCCATTTCAACACAGACACACACACACACACACACACACACACACACACACACACACACACACACACACACACACACACACACACACACACACACACACACACACACACACACACACACACACACACACACACACAGTCAGACTTGAACTTAAACAGAATGACTATTGTCTGATTGTTTGTAGGCGTTCATCTTTTCATGCAACACCACAGCGACAATCATGGCACCGACAATTCTGCCTCTTTTCTTTACTCAGCACTGAAGCTCTGTGGCAGTACTTTCGCTCAACCACACCACCACCACAGTGGCTTACATTGGTCAAAGGAGAACAGGACAAACTGTGCAGTCTGAACTCAATACCAAGTCTCTGACATACATTAAAATCAATATTGCTGTTAAGCTTGGCACTTGTCCAATGTTTGTGATTTTTTTAAACACATACCAATGATGGGAAAGATTATTATGTCCTTGGCTGACAATATTTGTGTTGTGACATAACAAAACATGAACTGTTTGAATAGAACAAACAGACCTGCCTCTCTGTACTCAAACAGGTACAATAAATACAAAGCCAAAGACACACAGAGTGGAAAACATTACGGTCTCTTTAGAAGGAAAGACCTTTTTATATCCCAACTGTAGTACAAAGTACAAAGACAAACATGGTTTGTGTCCATTGCCCCTTGCAAAGTGACTTAAAAGGTAGGCCCATTGGACTTTTTTCCCCCCACAGGTCACCCATAGTTGTGTTTAAGAAGAAGTCAAACCACGTGTGTGTTTACTCGTTATTTACTCTTTATTTACTCTTAAAAAAAACCGAACTAACCCCTCTTTGCAACTGCACTTGTTATTCTGTATATTTCCTGTGTTAATTTGCTTGTGATGTTGGCTTGATTATGTCCTCTTTTGAAAGTCGCTTTGGTTATAAAGCGTCTGCCAAATGCAATGCAATGTAATGTAATGTAATGTAATGTAATAAAAAGTGTAAAACAAAACCCAGGCCAATTTACAAGCCTCCTCCATAGTGTGATGGAGTGCAGTGGGTTGTTGTCAGTGCCCGCCCGTACCGTATCGTACCGTACCCCCTTTTCCCAGAGTACTTAGAGGGGTGTCATATGGAAGTGTTTAAGCCTGTGTGGCTGTGAGTAGCCCTGTCGCCAGTCAGCCAAGAACCACCCTCAATGGGGCATGATCCTAGCAACAAGAGGTCAAAGGTCACCGAGGCAGAGTGAGCCCAGATAGACCCCAGAGAGCCTTAGAACAACAACCGAGATCTGTGGACGGGCAGATGGGGTTTGGGGCACAGGGGTGTCCTGAGGAAAGACTGACTTCTTACATTCTAGTGATGTGATTTTCGGCTCTTTTCTGAGATGCGGTTCTTTTGGCTCGTCTTACTGTGGAGAGCCGGCTCTTTCGGCTAACAATCGGCTCTCCATACATACATAGTTTTGGCTTAGTTTCTGGTCTACTTGACTGCTATCTGTAACCCCTGCCGATGCTCATTATACATCTTGGCCAATTTTGCCGACAAATCGAGAGAAACTTGTTTTAAAATCCTCGGTTATTGTGGGAATTACAGAGCAAATGCGTAACAAGAGGGAGGGAGAGAGACAGTGAGGCACCGGAAGACCATAAAAATAATAAAAAAATAAAAACAATTCGGCTCCCAAAACGGCTTCCATTGTGGAGCCGGTTCTTGTTGCTCACCTCAAAGATCCGGCTCTTTGTTGGCTCTCGTTCGCGACCGACACATCACTATAACATTCCCAACCTCCGTGTATACAAACAGGTTCGACAGCTACTGCAACTCTATACCCGTTGGCCCTCGGGGCACGGCACCGACCCACACCACACATTTGACAGTATAATTCCCATAGATTAGAACCCACTGCCCGCCTTCTATCACTGACACATTTAGGGAGTCTGATGTTATAAGACCAGCCTTACCTACCTCATGTTAACACAGTGGTAAAACTTATAGAATAGAGTGTCATCATCACAGGTTTTTTTTTAACTACCTGTGTAGTATTGCATGTGCTATATGCGGTGTGTTAAGTCCCTGCGGACAGGATTGCATGCAACACTCCCACAGGGACGCACGGACGGGTCCAATGGGGAAGGACAATGGCGCTCCTTATTCGAGGATCAGCCATTGAATTTACTGTGAATTCAATCTGCCAGCAAACATTCCTTCTGACAAAAGGAGGAGGTACTCCGGGCAGGTGAGACGACAAGCCAGAACATGACGGGCCGCGCTGCGCCGCGCGCGATCGCGTTACACAAACCAGTTGGATGTGTTTATGAGTGGCTTTACTGGCTATCTCAAGTGCTGATCTTATTGCCCTTATTTTGATTATATACGCTACGCTGGTCGAAAGTGCCCCGTTTTTCGTTTCCACCAGTGGAAAAAAAAAAGATCTGTTGACAATGAACACTTTATTTTTCATTTTAAATAAATGAACAGAAATTAAAATTTGTGGAGTATAGCGTGCTCTTATCCAGATAGTTTGTTGGTTTCTTGGGTTTTGGGTGCTCTTTAGTCCAAGGTATTGTGTATCCATCCAGGTTCAATAATAAGAATAGATTCACTGACTAAATTAACAGAAATACTTCTTTAAAAAAAAACCCCCTGTTTTTGTCCCAGTAGAGGGACATGTTGTCGTTACAAACAGAGCTACCCAGTTAATCATGCAGTGTTACTTCAACACTTAGAGAGTTGATTTAACATCTTCCAGAGTGTATTTGGTCCCAGCATACTCTCTGAGAGTTGAATTGACACTACATTTTTTTACTGTGTATTTGTTTGAATGGGAGGGGGGGATATGGAGCATATGGGCCTTGATTCCTAATTAATCTTCCCGTGATCACGAGTGGCTCCATTGGACTTCCTCCTCCTCTCTTGGGGGGGCCACAGAAGAGATGTGATTATTAGGCAAATTGGTTAGCCAAGCAGTAGTCCCCGTTTGACTGGCCACATCTAACAGATCCCTTTGTGGTGTTTCCATAGCTCTGAACGGTATGCTTTGATGGCGTTGGCCCTTTGTGCAGCCCCCCCCCTCCACACACACACACACACACACACACAACTTATAAGCACTCTGGGAGAGAGGGCGAGTCGCCCAGTGGCCTGCCTGCCTGCCTGAGCCGCGGCCACGGACAGGGCCGGATTAATGCACAGGCTAGATATGGCTGCAGCTTAGGGGCCCCCACCAGCCAGGGGGCCCCTGAGTGGCCAAAAGTGAATTATTGCAAAATTGTGACAGACTGCAATATTGAAAAAAAAACATGTGTCTTATTGAGTAAAGCTGGTAGACAAGTTATCATTAATGCCTAGCTCGTAATTATGACACGGTCTATGTACATTTGTCACGAAATTTGCCTCTCCAGGGGGCCCCACAGCAACCTGTAGCCTAGGGGCCCCAGGCCATCTTAATCCGGCCCTGGCCCACGGACCAGACAAAAAAACTCAAACACGGTTGTACAAATTAGAGGATTTCTGGAGGCTGACAAAAGAGGCTCCATCAACTTGGCACAAATCTTGAGGGAGGTCACTGGTGGGGAACACTGCCTCCACTTTGGGGACCGAGCCAGAGGGGCATGCTTGGCTTTGTTTCAGTGTTGGACGTGTCAAATGTGACACAGTGAATACAGGCAAGTTTATTTCACGGGATCATGTGTGTGTGTGTGTGTGTTTGTGGGGGTTATTTCTACAGAGACACAAACATGTCGTGTACATTGTGTAGACCACTGGTTCCCAACCTTTTTCTTAAGGGACCCATGTTTTTACTATTGTAAGCTTTGGTGACCCAACCACGCGAGCGCCCGCACGAGACGGAGTCACAATATGCCCTCCGTTTCCTGCGAAAACTAATTTAAGTTATTTTATACCTCAATTCGTCTTTGGTCAAATATAGAATAAATGTTCAATGTAGCACTTAAAATGTGTTGCGTCTATGCATTCATTAGCTAAATGCTTTGTCTTTCATTCAACATGGGCTATATATATATATTTAAAACGAAACCCCTTAAAATCAAGAGGGCTCCGCGACCCCCTGTGGATCTTTGGCGACCCATAAGGGGGGTCCCGACCCATAGGTTGGGAACCACTGCTGTAGTGTGTGTGTGTGTGTGTGTGTGTGTGTGTGTGTGTGTGTGTGTGTGTGTGAGAGAGAGAGAGAGAGAGAGAGAGAGAGAGAGAGAGAGAGAGAGAGAGAGAGAGAGAGTAGATTGTGTGTGTGTGTGTGTGTGTGTGTGTGTGTGTGTGTGTGTGTGTGTGTGTGTGTGTGTGGTGTGTGTGTGTGTATGTGTACCGTGTGTGTGTCATGTGTGTGTGTGTGAGAGAGAGAGAGAGAGAGAGAGTAGATTGTGTGTGTGTGTGTCGTGTGTGTGTGTGTGTCGTGTGTGTGTGTGAGAGAGAGAGAGAGAGTAGATTGTGTGTGTGTGTGTGTGTGTGTGTGTGTGTGTGTGTGTGTGTGTGTGTGTGTGTGTGTGTGTGTGTGTGTGTGTGTGTGTGTGTGTGTGTGTGTTAAAGGTTGAAAGCTGAGTGTTTTTGTATTCTGTACATTCACAGAGCGTCCGTGGCCATCCTTTTGGGAAGCACTGGGGCTTCAAAAGTGACACAATATACTTGACCCTCTGGAGTGCTTTGAGATGTTCCAAGCGAACAGTGATGTGTTTTTTAATTTGTACATTAGCCAAACATCAAATGACCTCCCCCTTACATCAAAGGCATATTTGAACCTATTTGAACTGAAGCTTTTTTCCGTTACTAAGATCCAATTTACAGATGAAGGGTACAGAGAGCTAGCTATCAAAGGGACACCACTCCTCCTCTGAAGGAAATACATCACATAAGGGGACCCGACGAAACTAGAGGTGCACCGAAAATTTGGCTGCAGAAAATATTCGGCCGAAAACGCAAAAAAAGACACTTTCACTTTACACATTTATTTTCTTTCGAAAACATGTCTAAACATTTATTGTAAGCCATAGATTTAAGCAATATTTTAAAATAGTGAAAAACCTAACTTTTGATAACTTTTAACTGAATTGTAATATTCGGTTTCAGTTTCAGTATTCGGTCAAGGGATTAGTTATTATTCGGGTTCGGTTTCGGCCACAAATTTTCATTTCGGTGCACCTCTAGACGAAGCCTGCACCCTAAGGGAAATGAACTCTGCTCCAGATCTCTTATTTCTAGTACGCTGTGACTATATAATCATAACATCCAATATAGTTATTGTGGGCTTCTTGTTGTTGGACAGACTGAAAGGGGAAAGAGCGTTTTCCATAAAAGAGGACCAGAAAACCTAAGAAATGATAAATGAATATAATAGTAATGCCAATATACTAACAATATGAATGCCATCAGTAATCCTGTTTGTTTATTCACTGGCTTGTGGTCCCCCAGATTGCAAAACAGGAGAATTGTGGTTCAATCCCATTGGCAGAACTGAGTTATGTCAGTCAAGTACAGTAGGCCTATTTTTGGCGAGCAGCAGTGCACAACTCCTCTCAAGTCAGTCCAGATTTTCTCTCAGAAAAAGGACTCTGACATTGCCGCTTGTGGACTTTGACCCTCGTATCCTTAAGCCACTGAATTGGTCTTTCAGTGGTAGGCCTATACAGTATGTGGTAGAAGAAATGAAGAGCTCTTTTCCAAAATGAGATATATCCATTTTATAGAATGTTGGGAAATTGACATTTTTGTATTGGGCATTCCATTGAAATGCATTGCAAAATGCAGTTTTATAGAGGTTTTACAGTATGTTCTCAAAACATTTGAATGGCAAGAATTCACACATAGATGATAGGAACTAACTGTTAGGAATTCCAATATTAAAATGCAAAAAGTCAAAAATGGTGGATATAGCATTTTGGAAAAGAGCTCTTCAAATATTGTGATGTAAAAGGTTTGGCGTGCCTTGTTCTATTTATGTTCCCCACATAGTCTTTGTTGATGAAATGCACCCTCCAAAAGAATTTCCATCACTGTGTTGCGCTCGTCAAGTGTGTTCACAACATGTTTTCGTATTTAATTCCTCACACCTGGTGATGTGCTGTCATGTGGGCACAATGAGATGTGATCATAGAAAACCACAAATAACATGAATTAAATTCCATTCTGGTGCGTTGGGTGAATGAGAGGCTAGACACCGAACAACTGGCATTTCAGAAAACATACAGAAAACATTCACAGGGTGAGAAAAAAAATCCTGAGCCTGAACTTTTTCCCCTGCTCTAACGACGACGACAAGATACTGCATAGTGACGTAACGTAGGCCTATTTTGACACATTTTTCAAACATTTAATAGCCTGTGTATGACCATTATTCAAGCCTGATAGTAGAAGAAAACACTGAACCTGTAGCACTTTCTGAGATAAGAATAAACTAATGGATAATTATTATCAATGTTTTTATTTTTGCAAACTCTGTCAAGCCTGAAATCAGGCATGGAGCCTGAATACTATCACCCCTGCATTCAGAAAACACACACCATGATGGCACACAAACGAGACCATAGCCTGCTCCTGCAGGCCTCACAAACAAGGCCATAGCCTGCTCCTATAGACCTCAGCACATGCTTGCGTCTTTGTTCCTTATTTAACATATGGCTCAAACTCAAAAGTGAGTGTTTCTTTGCCCACCACTCACTGTCCTACTTTTTAAAACGAGATTTAGAGAGGGAGGCACACCCACTGCAGTGATTCAGCCAGAGCTGACAGTAAGAAAACAACAATATTTACACTGGGGCAGCCTTCCTTGAACAACTCTGGTGCAGTTGCGCCCTCTTGTGGGGGAAAGCGATGCAGACTTGTGTGTCTGTGTTACGTAACAACCATCTGCTGTTGCCAAGACAGAACTGAATCACATGTAGCCTGTCCCGAGCCACAACGAATTCCCCCCAAGGGCCAGCGCTTGGCAGACCATTCACAAGCAACTAGTCTACTCTAAAACAGAACCAGGAGGCGGACTGTGTATTTGATCCCTTAGGCATGCATGCTCTACCTTCTCAGGTTTTATACAGGACAAAAAAAAACATTAATATAAACTGGGCATTACTATTCGCTGGGCCACTACAAATGCAAGAAATTACATAAGCAAACCCGTCAATTATTCTTCCTGTCAATATGCCTTGTGTTGTGTGTATTTCATACCAGTAATGAAGTGACAAACGACCTGAAATAAGTTGAAAATTCAAGTAAATGGCATATCTTCTAATTGGAAGACTATTCGGTCTTCATTACCAGAGTAAAACAAAGCCATGGAATTCCTCTGTTTGGAAATCTGGCACCTCTTGTACCTCAAAGTTAACAAACCAGGAGGATAATTGACCAATGCCGGCCGCTTTGTGTAATAGGCCTGTTATGTAACTTGGCTGAACACTGGCTTCACTTCTTTCAGAAAACTATAATGCAAGTGTTGCCATAGTCATTCAAAGTCGCAATTCCTTCCATCTTTAATCCCCAAAACCAAAAGCATGTAAATAGCAATTCAATGCAGCACAACTTACTTAAACAAACTCTTTATTGAGACAAATGAAAACTCAAAAAAAAAAAAAAAAAGCACAGTGGACAACCTTTTTTTATGTGGAAAACATAATCATTGTTGGCATTACAAGTTTGCACATAGCAAGAAGTCAAACCTGCAAACATTAGCAATAGAGCTTTGGCAACTTTTCGTACGTAAATATGAAATCAGAATAGTCATAAAAATACCAACACAAACAAAAATCAAATTTGATGGAAATATATTTTGTTAGCTCTAATGCAGGAAATTTAGGGGCAGTGGAGGAAAACAACAAAAACAAAAACTCAAAGTCAACAGTTCAGCTCTTGCTCTTGACTCAGTTATAACTTATTAATTTCTATATTATAACCGCTTAACCATTCGGATATAGATAGGCAGCCAAACCTGCTAGACTCTTTTTTGTTTTGTTTTAAGTGTACATCATTTCTGCCATGTGTGACATTTTCTTGGGGATGTAAAGGTAGTATTCCATGTAGCCAGAGAGGTCCTCTATCGTAATGTCGTCCACGTACGCGCGGGCCTGTTCTGAACAGGAGCGAGGCGAGCCTCCAGTGTTCTGAGTTCTGCGGTTGCCAGGTGCTGCTGCTGTTGCTGCTGATGTTCCTGCTGTTGTGTTCTGGTCACCCACTGCACCCTCCGTTACGGTTCCGATTGCGGTTCCTGTCCCCGGCGGTGGGAGGTTCCTCTCGCACTCGGAGATGACGTTCCTGAGCCCGGTGAAGGCGTAGACCTCCACGCCCTGCCAGCTGGGGCACTGGCACTCGGCCTGGCCGCAGGGGCACGCGCCGCCGCCTTTCTCCTGGTGGAGCCGGGACAGAGACCGAAAGTCTGAAGCAGCTCCCGCGCCTGCCACAGAGCCCGCGCCGCTACCACCCACGCTACCACCACCACCAGCACCGACTGCGCCCGACTCTGCTGCTGCTGCTGCTGCCGTTACGACTGCTGTAGTTGTTGTTGCTGTTGCTGCCCCATCGCCCTGCGCTGCCTCGGGGACCACGAGAGGGCAAGCAGCGGCGCCTTCCGAGCCACTCTCGTCATCCGACAGGTTCCTATGGCCGAGTTGCGGCGAGCCGAGAGCTTCCCGGGGGGTGGAGGCGATGTGGTGGAGGTCGTAGCCAGCGGCTCCGAACACGGGCGAGACGTGAGCTGGGGACAGGAGCTCCTTCTTGGTGGGTACTATTCCCAGGGGAAGGGCACAGGTGGTGTCAGCAGGCTCTGCCAGGGTTTTGTGCTTCAGGTGGCCGCCGGGAGGGGAAGCCATCTTGGAGCTGCAGTAGGTGAACTTGGGCGGGTGGAGGATGGGAGACTTGGAGCGCCGCCTCCGCTGGCTTCTCGCCACGCCTCTGGTGGACTTTCGGATGCCGCTGAGGAGAGCAAAACAAAATAACAAACAGTCAGATAACTCCTTTATAACCACGTCAAGTCGAGCCAAAATTTGCATATGTAATGTAATACAAAGTGCACAGTGAAACAAGACAAAGTCTCACTGGGAACACTCGATTCACAGCTCTTATAAGGTAGTTCTATGAACAAGGCAGATACACCATATAGAGCAGGGCTTGACAGTAATTTTTTCTCTTGCCGGCCACTGTGGCTAGTGGTTTTCCCGAGTCACTAGCCATCCAGCTATTGTACTAGCCACAAATTTGTTTTTTTTTTTGTTTTTTATCATGACATTGTACATCTAACCTCAGAAGATGAGTTGCTTAAAAGCAAGGAGATGAGTGCATGGGTTTCTACATGGAAATAAAACAAGCAAATGGAAACTGAGTAATTGTGCTTTTTCTTGAACTTAAATACAATTGATACACAGGGAAAAAGTGCAGAATATACACCATTCTGCTCTGTCATACCATAGAAGTAGCTACCTGCCAAATTGGCTAGTGACACTGAAATTGTTACCAGCCACAGACAAGTTTTACCGGCATTTGGCCGGTTGGCAGGTGCCAGTGTCGAGCCCTGATATAGACACATATAAACTTACAACTACTATAAAGAATGGCTCAAACAATCATGAGAAAGTACATACAATCATTTTTACACACAAACACATGCACGCGCCCCCACACACAGCTTTAAAAATGCCACTTCTTCACAATGCATAATTTATTATTCATTTCAGCGAATAAATCATTTATTTGGGACAATAATACACACCCGTGCCAGTTCTCCTTCAAGCAGGTCATTTTGGACTTTGCCCCTCCGACCTCCGAGCTGGTGCGAGGAGACATCCTGGATGACACGCTTTCACACACAGGAACCACCGCCGCAGCCGCACTGAGGGGACAATGACACAACAAAAAAACACAAGAGCGCTCAGTTACTGAAGGAACAACTGAAGAACACAACGACAAACACACAACAATCAGTTACAATCCACTCCCAGCATAAACAACGAGTATGAGGAACCATCACAGTTTGTGTTTAACTTTTTATGCTTCATAATTTCCATAATATATGCACAATCAACAGCTTTCCACAATCAACAGCAACAGAGCTCAACAGGGATGACTTGTGCGCGCGCGCACACACACACACACACACAGACACACACACACACACACACACACACACACACACAGAATATGAACCAAAAGATTACCTTTCAGCATCGACTCTTAGCTTCTTGAAGGCGGACTGCAGTATCTCCTCTTCACATTCTTTGACACCGGACTCCATCGTGGCCATAGAGGCGCCTCTGGGCTGGTGGAAACAACATCACAGTCCACACTTAGAACATGAACTAAAAAACATGAGCTATCACACTGTACACCTGCGTCGTGTCTTTGCTTTATTGTCTGATATGTTATGTTAACAGGTGTGATATCGTTTAGAAGGTGAGGATTCAAAATGAGCTATGATGCTTTTTTTCAGTTGGACGTGTATGTATCGGTTGTCTGTAAATAAGCGTAACGCAGGCCTTGTCAATGCTTGAGAAGTTGGAAGATACATGTTGAACAGACGTAAACAAATTCAGTATGTTGTCAGTTCTGCAATAACGACAGCCCGTTACTCGTACCGTACATCATTTCTACCATACTGAATAGCCTACAACGTGTCCTGATCAGGCCAGACAAATGTATTTAGGCCAAAATTTTCTTTTCAGTAGCTCAAAATTACCCAACGCCCCATCTTTACTATGACAGCGTAAAGGGCTAACTAGCACACGAGCTAAAATGGTCCACTCTCGTCCCTGACAACAGATACATTTATCATTTTCATATCCCAATGACAGCATATTTGGCGACCTAATGCAGCTTGTGCTGTCCCTGGAGGTATGGGCGATATATTGGCATTTCCCACCATGTTCAGGCTGCAGTGTACGATCGCTCAGCTAAACCAACCATCCCAAAAAAAAAACCCTACTGCAGCAGTCCACTGTAGCAAGCTATGTAGCCAGCCACTGACGCATAACTAGGCTAGCACTAGCTATTGGGGACTGACAAGAAAGTACACCCGAGGATGGTTTTGCTCATTTCATTCGTCCCGACGATTCAAAGAAAGATCTGCTTAGAAGCGGCATTTCAACATGTGGTAAATTAAAAAGTATCAGCAGAGAATACTCACGGCTCAGGCCTCTAGCCCGTCGTCCAGGTTAAACTAGGCCTATGCATGCAGTGGTCTCGCAGCCTCTGCACAGCGCCAGCTGAGGCCTTGAATGCGGACAACTGAGATGTTAGCCACCTAGCTAGCAGTAAACTAACTAGCATTAGCACACTAGCTCACCTCGTCGCCTCGGTGACTATTTTGACGTTAAATCAGGTTAAAACATACCTTCTTCGCACACACAAGACCACATTTAAAAAACGAATAAACGTTAATACATTGGGAGATAATAATCGTGATTACACTCCCCAGCTAAATTTGACTAGATTGTTCCAGAGTATTCCTCTGCTACTCTCTTGTTTACACTCGAACCAAACGGAGTGACTCTGCAACAAACGTAGTCCTGACGTTTCACGCACGAAACGTCATGCAGATTACATAAACAGTGGCCAACGTGATTGGATGATCTTGATCAACCACTCTCCACGAGGCCAGACAAAACAGTTTCATCATACAAAAAACAACACACAGTTTATCATTTAAACATAGATTTATACTCATAATTCATCTAAAGCAATTATCATTATATAGGCTACTTATATAAACCTACTACTACTATAGGCTACTATAAAGTAGAAAGTAGTAGGCTAGTAGTGGTGGTAGGGATATGTTTTCAATGCCACAAAGAATCTAGCACATTTATGTTTTATTTGTGTTAAGCTACATTTAGCAGAGCTCATTTGCATATTTACTTTCTTAGCAGACAGTATATTAGGAGCAGGACTGGATTAATGCTCAGGCTAGATATGGCCGCAGCCCAGGGCCCCCCACCTGCCCAGGCCAAAAGTGAAACATTGCAGAATTGTGACAAGATGCAGTGAAAAAATCATCTGTTGTATTGAGTAGGCCTAGGCTACAGTTGGTAGACATGTTGTCCTCAATTTGTAGCTCGTAATTATGACACTGTCTGTATAAATTTGTCATGGAATTTTCCTTCAAGGGAGCCCACAGCAACCTGCAGCCAAGGGGCCGTTTGGGAAATGTTAATTGTATTGAAAGTCGATGATAATCAGGCTATGTTTGACCCAAAAGTTCCACTGTATTTCACTGTAGGCTACCTGGAGAGTAACCTATAGTCACTGCTGTAGTCTCTTTTTAGAATAGTACTATATTTATAACTTTATTGTGCATTTTTAGCTGGTGAATTGAACAATTTGTACATGTCCAATCTAATGGTTGCGCCAAATTGTTTTGTTGTGATTCATTCTCGTGGACATAAAGGAATGGTGGAACATTTTCTATTTCTATCCAGCACTGTTACGTTGTGTAGCAAAGGGGAATAGAGTTGCCCAGCCGGGACTCGAAACCAGACCTTCTGGGGTAGTAAACTGGGGCTCTGACCATTAGACCAAAGAGCCTCTTTGGTGTAGTTGTCAAAGCTCCGGTTTACTACCCCAGAAGGTCTGGGATCTAGTCTTGGCTGGGCAACTCTACTTCCCTTCGCTACAAATGGTGTCAGAAGTGGGATGGCTGCCGTGAGGCCATCGGAAGCACACCCATTGTGTGTGAGCCGTAATTTTATGTGAGAGACCCCCAGGATTGGTGACCCCGGTACGAGGGGCCCCAGTGATGGGTGAAGCATTGATGATGGGGCACACTGGATGGGAGAAGCATGATGGGCAGTTGCGTGAGGGACACCATGAGTGTGTGAAGCGCATGGGTGCGCTTTCCGAAGGGGAAGGCAGTGTGATGGAGTGACCATCACTTGGATTGTGGGTGTGTTCTGACTGTCACACCATTGAGCCAGGGTCTTTGGTGTAGCGGTCAGAACCCTGGTTTACCACCCCAGAAGGTCTGGGATTGTAGGCCTACAGACAGCGCATCTCACACACACATGCACACAGAGAGAGAGAGAGAGAGAGAGAGAGAGAGAGAGAGAGAGAGAGAGAGAGAGAGAGAGAGAGAGAGAGAGAGAGAGAGAGAGAGAGAGAGAGAGAGAGAGAGAGAGAGGGAGAGAGAGAGAGAGAGGGAGAGAGAGAGAGAGCGAGAGAGAGAGAGAGAGAGTTTTGGCACTTGTGTTGACCCTTGCAGTCTCATCAGTTGTAATTCCTACATAAGGTCAGCAGGTGGTGCTAAAGGGCTTTGCCTGCAGGTATGCTGCAACTACACACAGTAGTGTTGTCTTTCAGGCAAGTGAGCAGTCCAAAGAGAGGGCCCAGTCCACTAAGGTCCCATGTTGAAAAAAGATTGCCTTGCCTCAGCAGTAATGGGCCCAGGACACATGATACATGTGTTTACATTCCTGATTTTATACCAGTCTTTTGCTAAATATGTTATTTCAATATCATTAGAAGATCAAGTGGCTTTATTTAACAGCTGGTATGATAATTGCCCCATTCCATCCCCATGAAAAAAAACCCCAAAGGTAAACAGAATCGTGTTTATGAAAATAAAGCTGGAAATAAATTGTGCAAACGGCATACAATGCTCTTCCCTGGTATCTTTATCTTGCGGTAAGTAAGCTATAGCTGGCTTGGCCCTGGGCATGTTATGTAACGTCCTGATTCCTGCATGCTATAGCTGGAGACACTTGGTTTATTGTTGGGCCCCCCACTCTGCGCTGCTCTCCGGGGTCCTGCCTATCTGTTGAGTGGAAAGACCTGTGTAAATATAAACCTGTGCCTCGTAATACGCCATTACTCAATTTATGGAAACACTGTTGAGCCATACTAATACAGTTCACTTCATTCATTAACACAATACTTGCATTTTTCCAATGTAGCACTAACCTTTTAATATTCCAACAGTGGAAGTATATGCTTGTGAATGGACAACAGATTCATTCACTTCACAAACAGCAAAACAAGTCTTCAGCCGGGCCTGCAGGGGGCAGTCAATCATTGCAACAGCCACAGCAAAGCACTCCAACAGACTTCCTGTCAAGAGGAGGGACTTCCTGTAAGCAGAAATTGTCTAAGCTATGAGATAGGCGTCTCTCATTGGCTCCCATTATAGCCCCGTTGGCGAACGCAGCCAAGTAAAAGATGAATGGGAGCCTATTGGGCTAAATGGCTCAGCAGGGATTTGTGACGGTTCTGTTCTCTGGTTTGTAAAGATGTGTGCACATTCTGTACCTTATCATGAACGTTGTATTAGAAGTGAAGTTAAAGGTTCCTGACATGGCTTTGTTCTCCCAAAGACGTGTTAGTTTTGTCCTGCAACACGCTAGCATTCGGCTAATACCTGCTGGCTGAGGAATCTTTGCGACTATTCACGACCAGAGCTGACGAGAGACGTACTCTGACTGATCCTAGCAGAGACGTAACGGTCACACACCTCAAAACCCCCCACCGCCGTCCAAAATGTTAATTGAAGGTGCCCAAATTCTTAAGGATGAGCGCAGTCATTTCCTTTACCCCATGTACACATGCCGCTTTTCCACCACCTTAAATGCAATAAATAACAGGTGTCCGCAACAATCCTAACATAACTTTAAACACATCGACATCTGAAGTCAGACTTAAAACTACAAAACAAATGGCGTAGTGCCGTAAAGTCGATTGTCACGTGTTATGTCATTGCTATAGTTGAGATAAGGGTCATTTTCACGAATCTAACACTTGACAAGATGCAAACATGTCGGCAAATGCTTTCACTTACTCATATCTATCGAACGCGACTCCATTGTTTCCAGGGAAAAAATCACACGGGCAGATAGTTCTATGAGAAGGGTACAGCCCCATTGGCACCCATTCATTATTTACTTGGCTGTGATAACCTAGCTGCAGTGCCACTCCTGGCCACACCAGCTAGTTGTGGTTCTTGTACAAGATTCCATTTTCTTTGCTGTAAGACAGGCATCTTAACCATGGCTGTGTCTCAAATGCCGCACTTGTGCACTTCGGGCACTGTTTTTCAGTGCCTATGGCGCTCACGCTGAAAATTTCAGTTGAGCCAGTGCACTGAAAGTGCCAGGATGATGCCCTAACAATGGCGGAAAAATGCAGTGCTTGAATGATGGACACTGCACGCACTAAACGGCGGCCATGTTGACTATGACACGGAGGAAATGTGGCATTCAGTTCAGTAGAAGAGTTTGGTCAACAGTCTCCTAATTCTGTAAGTAATGTTGATGGGACACCAACCTTTTCATGCAAACCAAAGTATTGTATGTGTGATTGTTGACCTTTGGGGTGAAGGACATGGAAATACAAGCACCAGACGCTGTGCATTGTAAACAGTGGCCAACTCATATTTTGGCGAGCTAATGCCATGCCCAGCCGTCACTTCCAGCGAGGGCACAGTGCATAGTGCTCAAATTTTTCCACGACACTATGCACTAAAGACCTCAGTGCACTGTGCGCACTGTGCACTGACTGTCAGTGCACTGACACAAGTGCGTGATTTGAGACATAGCCCATCAGTTCAACACATGCTGTGGAAGACAAAGAAGGAAAGATTGTTAAGAGCAAAAGCTTTAAGAAACAAACCATTCTGAGCCCTGAGGAAGGTCAGTAGACCGAAAGCTTGGCCTATTATTAAAAAGAACACAAAGGGGATTTAAGTGTGCAGACATTTTTCTTTCAAGAAACAAACCATTCTAAAATCCCTCAGTTCACCGACAAACGCAACCAGGGCCGGTTTTTAGCATAGGCCGGCTAGGCGGTCGCCTAGAGCGCCATGTGAAGAAGGGGCGCCGAAATGGCGCTCTCCTATGCGTAATTTTGCGATATGAAGTTTTTTCATGAAGTCGCAATCAACAAAGAGTGGCGAAAGCGCTCCTCACGGCAAAGCGCCCCTCAGCCAATAGTAATATCTCTTCCAACTGTCTCTGGGAAGTCTGTGAACCAATAAACAGACAGTTCTGAGAAAGGGGGCGGGACGAGTGACAGCGTGCGGTCTATTTTGAATTTGGAGACTCACTCGAGAGACAGAGGGGGCAAGCGCAAACAGTAGTGCTGCTGCTCTGCTGGATGGAGATTATTATGTTCTCATTAAACCACTCATTGCATGTTGCAGGAGTTTCAAAGGGTGTTTTGGAACTATGTGATTTAATCAGCAACCGTTTGTGATTATGGAAAGCCTAATAGTTATGAGGTTACTATTTGGAATTAGAGAGAAAAAGAGCTTTGTTTTTGATCAGAGAAATCGCTAGTTAGCATGCCAAGCAATGAAATCCAGTAAAGTAGCTGTTAGTAGCCTACTCACTACTCACTAACACCCACCTGATATCATAATACTTGCTTAGGTTGACAAGCAATGTAAAGTAAGACTGGTGCAATGTTTAAAACAATTTTAGCTGCCATATCTCCTTCCATCCACATGAATTACCTGCTTGTTGTAAGCTTAAAAAAACATTAATTTCCAGACCAGAATGACATAGCCTACATTAATCATGTAACAGAACCATGCACAGCAGACAAGTGAGGCTATTTACTATATTTTGTATATTATGAAATTCAATAGCGTGACAGCTCTTCTCCCTTTCTCTCACCCTGTCCCTCCAAACACATAGATAGCCCCCTTCTCATTCTCCTACTCACAAATGCACCACTATTTCCAGTCCAGAAATGAAATTGGTTTGGAAGACAGCACAAATGTGTAGCTTATTAAAATTGTATGCTGCCATGCTTTGTGATGCTGTAGATAGTGTAGATCAATGCAGACCTCCTTGGTAGGCTTATTGTCTACACATGCATTTTACATGCAAATGTACTGTATCACTCTCCTGGCATTTCAATTTCACGTTACAATTCAAACACATTGATAACCTCCCTCTCATCTGGGGTTGGGGGCCCCACCACCATCACATCCAACACACCACACAGTGAAGCTACTTTCATGCGACTCAATCTGATGTGTTGGTCGCCTGTCAAAAAGAACCACAAATCCATTTGATGAAAAACGGTTATTGTTCTTGATGCTATTTAGTTAAGCTTACTAAGGATATTAGTCTTGTGTTCTGTGAGGTATAAGAAAGATTTTTTTTTTCTTTCAAAGGTATGGGCGGGGGGGGCGCCAGAAATCAAACTCGCCTAGGGCACCAAATAAGCCAGAACCGGCCAAACGCAACTGGTTTTCAACCTGACTGACCGACTGAACCCCTTCAACAACAAAATAACATCAACAAAAGAAAATCAATAAAAGACAAAAAGGGGAACCATCTGGTCCGAGTTGTTCCTTGCACTACCGGGCTCTTTTCAAGTTTGAGCAGAACTTAGGGAAATCAAACAAAAAACTCACCTAAACTTCAACTGCAGGCCTGGCTGAAGACTTGTTTTGTTGTTTGTGAAGTGAATGAAAGTGAATGAAGGTTTTGATGTTTTGGTCGTGCCTTTTGGTCAGTTGGCGTGTCACCTCCCTTTTGGTCAGTTAGTTGGCGTGTCAGGCATATTTCATATAATCCTAAAGAATTCTGAGTGGCTGTGAAATAACTGCTTCAGTCGTAGACAGAGGCTTTCCTAGTAGGAAACTTAATAGGAAGTGGCAGGGACTCAATTTCATTATTCTTTTGGGCTGGGTCTTCATTTCCTTAGTAGAAATGTGAGGTCTTTAATAAACACAGGAAGTGAGAGCTATACCATTGAGTGAGACTAGCACTTTTGGCCATGCAGTGCCACGCCACGTTTACCGTCTTACCCTGAATGACATCTTGATTAGTTTTATGCAATAGTCTTTCTACCAAGTAAGTTGTCCTTTTACCTGCCTTTAAAGCATTAAAGCAGAATATACCAGCATTGAATGGAGATACTGAGTTGATTATTGTACTTTAAAGCAGGGACGACGGGGGGGGGGACAAAGGGGTCAGTTGTCAGACTTGGGTCCCCAAGTTGTACTGTACAGTGTATGTATTGAGTGGGGGGGCCTTTTCAGAAGACTTTGTCAAGGGGCCTGCCCAGAGCTGTCAGCGGCCATGCTTTCAAGGGTTTGTAGTTGACTTCTGGTACAGCTGTCACAGCTCCGTGATGACATGATCGTTTTCATTGGCAACCCTACTCCTCTGGGAACTGGATTAAATGGAATTGTGAATGGACAATAATGGACAAGTCATGGGTGAGCGGTTAGGACGTCAGACTTGCATCCCAGAGGTTGCCGGTTCGACTCCCGACCCGCCAGGTTGGTGGGGGGAGTAATCAACCAGTGCTCTCCCCCATCCTCCTCCATGACTGAGGTACCCTGAGCATGGTACCGTCCCACCGCACTGCTCCCCATGGGGCGCCACTGAGGGCTGCCCCCTTGCACGGGTGAGGCATAAATGCAATTTCGTTGTGTGCAGTGTGCAGTGCTCACTTGTGTGCTGTGGAGTGCTGTGTCACAATGACAATGGGAGTTGGAGTTTCCCAATGGGCTTTCACTGGAGTTTCACAATACCCTGTGTCCTAAAACAGGCGCTGAAAACATCTGACAGTCTGTTCATGTGTAATGACACCTGGGCTAGTACTTACAGTAAAAGTGTAACAGCAGAAAATGTTAGCCGCCAATAGTTTGGAATAAAGAGACTACGTAGCCTCATCATAATGTGCACTGTCTCACCAGTGGAACTCCTTACTGTTCAATGGAAAACCTTTAATAATAATAATAATAATAATAATAATAATACATGGGATTTGTATAGCGCTTTTCAAGACACCCAAAGCGCTTTACAGAGCATAACATAAACAACAAAAACACATACATTCAGACATACAAAACTCGACACAAGTAGAACAGAAAGACGCAACAGAAAAAAACGGTATGGAGGGTTTTGTGTCCATGATGTTATCCCAGGTGAAAAAGTGGTTCATTTTAGTACAATAAAAGCACGGCTGAAGTGTACTTAGCATGTTAAAAGTGCACTCATACTTTTTGTGCTAAGAAAAAGTATGTTTACAATATGCTTATTTAAAGTGTACTTAAAATAAAGTACACTTAGCCAACCATACTTAAAGTGGACTTGGAAGATGTTTGGCTAAAGAGGAATATACTAATAGTGTTCTAATAGTGAACTTACTAAAAGTGTATTTTTAAATAATATATTGTAATTGCACTTTTTTAAAGTGCACAATGATTATACTTCACCCAAATGTCTTCGAAGTGTGATTTTCTGTAGTGCGCTTTAAAATAAATTGCTTTAACATATTGTAAGTATACTTTTTCTAAGTGCACCATGATTGTACTTCACCCAAATATCTTCTAAGTGCGCTTACATAAAGTGCATTTACACATCATGCACCATCATTAGGGTGCATCAGTTGCCCCCTATGAAAAGATATTGCCTTGGCCCTATAGTAAAAATGTTCTACACCCAGTAAAAACACACTGTGTAAAATATTTTGAAATTTGGATGAAGTCTACCGGGTCCACCAGCCCCATGAAAATACAAAATAATGGTGATAGTCAGAATCTTGGAATAGAAATGGACATTTTGTTGCATAAAGCTACCCAATAAAAAACATATTGTCTCAGCTCTGTGATAAAAATGTTCTATGCACAGTAAAATCACTCTGTGTAAAATATTTTTTATGAAAATACAAAATAATGGTGATAGTCAAAATCTTGGATAGAAACAGGGCTGGACTGGCCATCTGGCATGGCGGGCATTTCCCGGTGAGCCCCGCACCCTCGTGGGCCCCCATTTTTTTTTTTTTTACATTACTGAAAATAGGGGCCCATGAGGGTGCGGGGCCCACCGGTGAGTCAGTTCTCCGGCACTAATAATAATGAGGGGCCCCCCTTAAATCCAAAAGTGCCCGGGCCCTATTTATCGCCCAGTCCAGCCCTGAATAGAAATGGACATTTTGCTGCATATTGTCTCAGCTGTGTGATAAAAAAAAATTCTATGCACAGTAAAATCACTCTGTGGAAAATGTGTTGAAATTTAGATTAATTCTACTGGGTCCACCAGGCCCATGAAAATACAAAACAATGGTGATAGTGATGGGCAACCTGGATTCCAAAGTCCAGTGCCACATATTCCAAATATAGCCAATATAATGAACCAGCTGACCCACTGCCAGTATCAAGCAAGAGATTGCGAAGTTGTATGACTTTTGTGTGCTTCACCTGTGGGCCTACAGGATTGTACAGGTAGCTGTTAATACCTGGTGGAGCATCTGTACTAAAGCTGTGAATGCTCCTTGGAATGACCTGTGTTTTTTTTAAAGAAATCCCTGCAGTAGTTCAATAGAGTACATACAACTGTATGTGATGTTGGAAAGAGTGGCTTCCCAAAACCTGTACTTAAGTGGCTTCTAGGTATGTCATGGGTATCACCAGGTCCAGAGTCCATTGCCAAGGGCCTCTCAGGTAAATGATGGTACTCATCTGATGGAGTAAAGTGAAATACTACCACAGGCGATGGGATAAAGAAGTAATGGCACTCTTCAATACAGTTGTATTGACTGCTTTGTAGCCTAGGCATTCCAAGGAACATTCACAGCTTTAGTACAGATGTTCCTCCATGAATTGTAGGCCCACAGGTGAAACACACAAATATAACAGTCATGCAGCTTTGCAATCTCTTGCTTGATACTAGCAGTGGTCCAAGGCAGCAAGGAATTGATATTGTGTTGCAAAAGAGCAAATTTGCCTAAATATAGCAGTTTGACCATCAGTCTGTCCTGAGACTGAAGTCTGTGTAAGTGGATCAACTGAATACACAACCTGCTTAGATATTCCTTCTGTTTGTGCTCCCAATACAGGTGATCTCACTAATTACCTCATCAACCTGGCTTAAGTGGTAATTAGGCTCAGCTGGTTCATTATATTGGCTGGGGCAAATGTGTCGCGCGGTTTGTCCACCTCTGTTTTAAGACAATGGCAAACCTAGATTCAAAAGCTACAATCCAGTGCCACAGATTTCAAATTACCTGGTTTTACCTGTCCAATTGCCCTAACTGGAAAGGTAAAACTAGGTATGTCATTTGGAATATGTGGCACTGGACTTCAGCTTTGCAATCCGGGTTGCCCATCACCATCACCATTATTTTGTATTTTCATGGGCCTGGTGGACCCGGTGGAATTCATCTAAATTTCAACATATTTTACACAGAGTGATTTTACTGTGCATAGAACATTTTTATCACAGAGCTGAGACAATATGTTTTTTATTGGGTAGCTTTATGCAGCAAAATGTCCATTTCTATTCCAAGATTCTGACTATCACCATTATTTTGTATTTTCATGGGGCTGGTGGCCCCGGTAGACTTCATCCAAATTTCAAAATATTTTACACAGTGTGTTTCTACTGGGTGTAGAAATTTTTTAACATGGGGCCAAGGCAATATCTTTTCATAGGGGGCATCTGATGCACCCTAACCATCATGCATGTGCCATCATGCACTGCACTTCTTGGAGCTACATTTCTCAAACAGAGAGCCATTTATCTTGAAGGAAAGTCTTTGGTTTGCATGAAAATATTAATCATTGTTATATTTATTGTAGGGTTTTTATTTTATTTTAGTGGAACACAAAAAAATGACCATGTTCCCACCGACGGTCACGTATATGTTTTGGTATATATACCTATAGGCTCACGTTTGGCTCATGGTGGGAGGTAAGTGGGACCTTGTCATAAAACACTGGTGTTCAAACTGTGGTATGTGTACCACTGGTGGTACTTGAGACATCTCTGGTGGTACTTTAAAGAATTCATTTTTTGTGCATTGATTTGAAGTTTGATCATGTTGTTGCAGTCGAAAATTTCTCTTTGGTGTCACATTTTGTAATATTGAACTGCATGAATCTGAAAACAAAATGCAGAATAATACTTGGCAAGAAAGAAATTTAAAAACAAATTTGCACTGAATCGGCCGTAGCTGTTGATGCCGTTATGAACCTGTATTGACTGGCGAAAGTGAATGGAAGGCCTTTGCTGCGATATTCTAATGTTGGTTGTCATAGTACTCGGAGAGCTCAATATTTTCTCGGGTGGTACTTCACACAAAAAGTTTGAGAACCACTGTCTCAAAACATTAAGAGTACATTGAATAAAGGGGTTCCCAACCTTTTCCAACTTGGGGCCCACCCGAAATTGTCACAATTGTTCGGGGCCCACCTCTGACCCGATTACGAATAAAACTCAGCAGAATCAGCAGCAACACACACCAAAATGTGGTTATAATTTTTAGAATATTATTTCAAGGCCCACTTGGTATACCTCCAGGGCCCACAAGTGGGCCCCGGCCCATAGGTTGAAAATCACTGGAATAGATCAAAGCATCAATACAGAGGTACTGCATTTGCAATCAAGGAATGGTCTACTGTAGAAAAAGTCAGCTGCACGGTTTTCAAAAGGCATCATTTTGTCAGTATTAGGCCATACACATTTGCCACGTTGACCCTTTCAAGTGTTCTCACCTAAAGGCGTTTGACTTAAACTACCTTTGCCATCTGCTTCAGTGGTTCACGTTTCAGGGGCCAACAATGATGGAATTTGCTCTTTTTTAAAAAAAGACTTCCTTTTCCTTGACACTTGATTGAATCTGAAAGCGCAATGTAGCCTAAGGTGTGGCATTTCCTCTCCTCTCCCCCCTATGTGAACCGTGTGGTTATCTGTGTTTCCTCATTTGCACACATGGATGGACGTTCCCCATGTTTGGAGGAGGTGCCGTGAAAGATCCAAAGACGTGCACGTCTGAGCAGCAACGTGACAAACAGAGGAGACATCTGATTCTGTTTTGATGAAGTCTTGGGAGTGTTCAACCTCAAGGTGTGGTTGGTTGTTATTTTTTTTAAAAAGACAAAAAAAGGAAAGAAGGGGGAAAAAAACTTTTAAAGCATCCAGACTGGGAGACATCAAAGCGATCTTGTGATTGGGCTTGGTGCCACCGGAGATCTTTTACCATAACAAGAGTTGGAATCGCAGCTTTAGCTTCAAGGGAGGGATGCAGTGTTGCCAGATTGGGCGGGTGTCTGCCCAATTGGGCTACTTGGGATGAGCGTCTGCGGGTAAAAAACTGAAAAAGTGGCCATTAGGCGTTTTTTTTCAGCCGTTTTGGGCCCATAGAAGTCAGTGTAATTTGTTGAATTTGGGCGGAATTTAGCGCATTTTGGGCGGTTTTTGAGAAGCTTTTGGGCGGGATTTGGTCAGACACATCTGGCAACACTGTAGGGATGTGCTTAACACACTGAGTAGCACATCAGGCAGGGGGTGGGGGGTGGTGGGGGGCACTTGTCCTAGGCCCAGGGAGACAGGGGGCCCAGATTTGGGTCCTCAATACATTGTTTGTACTGGATTTGTTGGCCCTTTTTCAGATGACTTTCCTGGGCCCAGCCAAAGCTGACAGCGGCCTTGACATCAGGAATAATGAAACCCAAATGCTGCCCGAGATCCTGCGAAAGTAAAGTTGGGAGGATGAAAACATTGACTTCATGTTGCGCTTCCCCGTTGGTATTTCTGCTAAGCGCCGTCTCGTGAAGTACAAGTAAATATCCATGAAAGATTTGATTATGCCTGCTCATCATGCTTGGGCCTCTGCCATAAAGCTGGATCAGAGTCAATCGGCGCTGTTTCATGAGGCCTGAACAAAGCCGAGAGATTTGCACTCCAGAGTCTCAGAGAGAGATTACGCGAGGTCAAGGGCTGTCACAGTGGTTTGCACCGGGAACACATCAACACCTAGGCTTTCCCCTCGAGGCTTGGGAGTATCACAGGGAAATGAATTGACTTTTGTGTGAACTTTTTACCCCCTTTTCAGGCGATTATCATAAAAGGCCGACTTAAGAGTCACTTATTGTAGAGACGCTTGGTGATGGTGGAGTAATGCCCTTTGGGTGGTTAATGGTCAATTTAGTGTAAGCTTCTTTCTTTTTTTTCCTTTTTACACTGTAAAAATGATTATGGAATCTTGTTCCGGAAGGTATAGTTTGGTATTGCCTTCTGTGGCATTGCATATGCACAAGATCGTTGGGCTTCATCCTCTGTTGTCTCTTCTGCCAGGTTTCGTTTTGGATGTGAGCAAGAATTATTCTGCAATAAAAAAAAAACTTTATTTAGCAAATCGTATCCTTGACAGAATTATTATTGTTATTTTTTGTATTATTATATTATTTTTTTAAAAGCCCTAGAACTCCACTGTACCATCTAGGCAGAGTGAGGGCCCAAAGAGATATGGGGGCCAGTAGAGGAGAGAGAGAGAGAGAGAGAGAGAGAGAGAGAGAGAGAGAGAGAGAGAGAGGCCAAACGGCCGAACTGCACTCAATAACATACACACAGCTTGCCTTGTTATTTTTGGCTTCCGCGGGAGACGGAGGCCGAGTCAAAGATTATTTTTCACCAAAATTTCCTGAGCATAAACCTTGCTTTTTTTTACCACCATCAACCCCCTACCCCCCTTCAATGAAAACACTGTCATTGTGCTAACCTTGCAGGAGGTGAACGTGTGGCTTGCACAAACGCAGACTGGAAACCTACACCCAGCCTATACCCTCTCCACCCTTCACAGGGATGCAGACAGGGGGTACAATGGGGTCACTTGTCCCAGGCCTGGAGAGAAAGAGGGCCCAAAATTGGGTCCCCCATTACATTGCAGGTATTGAGAAGGGGGGGCCTTTCTGTTGACTTCATCTCAGGCCCTGACCGGCCTAAGCTGTCAGCGGTGCTGACCCGCCATTCCCCTGCCCCCTCTCTCCATCCATCCATCACACACGCACACCCCAGGCTCTTTACCTGATCGAATTTAAACAAGCACTTTCTCTTTTCCTCTGTGGATCAACGGAAAATTTGAATAATAACATGTCACACACTTTGTCACTCACTATCACAAGTAGGTGTCTGTGTGCACAGGGCAACCGGGGCCACCCAGACTCTGTGGCTCTGTCTGTAGTCAGCTACCGGATATATAGCGCCTGAGGCCCAAATGCCCCCCTGTCCTCTCCTCTCATCTCCTCTCCTCTCCTCTCCTCTCCTCTCCTCTCCTCTCCTCACTTCTCCTCTCCTCTCCTCTCCTCTCCACTCCTCACTTTTCCTCTTCTCTACCCTCCTCTCCTCTCATCTCCTCTCCTCTCCTCTCCTCTCCTCTCCTCTCCTCTCCTCTCCTCACTTCTCCTCTCCTCTCCTCTCCTCTCCTCTCCTCTCCTCACTTCTCCTCTTCTCTCCTCTCCTCTCCTCACTTCTCCTCTCCTCTCCTCTCCTCTCCACTCCTCACTTTTCCTCTTCTCTACCCTCCTCTCCTCTCCTCTCCTCTCCTCTCCTCTCCTCACTTTTTCTCTTCTCTACCCTCCTCTCCTCTCCTCTCCTCTCCTCTCCTCTCCTCTCCACTCCTCACTTTTCCTCTTCTCTACCCTCCTCTCCTCTCCTCTCCTCTCCTCTCCTCTCCTCTCCTCTCCTCTCCTCTCATCTCCTCTCCTCTCCACTCCTCACTTTTCCTCTTCTCTACCCTCCTCTCCTCTCCTCTCCTCTCCTCTCATCTCCTCTCCTCTCCTCTCCACTCCTCACTTTTCCTCTTCTCTACCCTCCTCTCCTCTCCTCTCCTCTCCTCTCCTCTCTTCTCTCCTCTCCTCCTCTCTCCCCTCCTCTCTCCTCCTCTCTCCTCACCTCTGCTCTCCTCTCCTCCTCTCTCCCCTCCTCTCCTCCCCTCTCCTCACCTCTCTCCTCTCCTCTCTTCTCTCTCCTCCTTCCTCCTCTATCCTCACCTCTCATCTCCTCTCCTCCCTTCTTTGCTCCTCTCCTCTCTCCTCTCTTCTCCTCACATCTCCTCTCCTCTCTTCCCCTCTCCTCTCTTCTCCTCTTCGCTCCTGTCTTCTCTTCTTTGCTCCTCTCCTCTCCTCTACTCTTGAAATGCCCCCATGTCTCTCCTCTCCTCTCCTCTCTCAAAACGTCCCCAGCCAACCTCTTCTCTTCTATCAAAATGCCCCCCATCTCACCTCTCCTCTCCTCTCCTCTTAAAATGCCCCCCGTGCCTGATCTCTCCTCTCCTCTCCTCTCCCCTCCTCTCTTCTCCTCTCCTCTCTCCTCTCCTCTCCTCTCCTCTTAAAATGCCCCCTGTCTGATCTCTCCTCTCCTCTCCTCTCCTCTCCTCTCCTCTCCTCTCCTCTCCTCTCCCCTCCTCTCTTCTCCTCTCCTCTCTCCTCTCCTCACCTATCCTCTCTTCTCTTCTCCTTTCTCCTCTCCTCTCCTCTCTCTTCTCCTCTCTTCTCCTCTTCTCTCCTCTCCTCTCCTCTCTTCTCTCTTCTCCTCTCCCCTCTCTTCTCTCCTCGCCACACTCAAACACATGACCCATCCATGTGCTTCCTAAGTTCCCTCAATATTATAACGTGATGATGTCGAGTTATGTAACCCTCTTGGGAATGACTTTTTGGCACTCCTGGACTCCAGAGCGATGGGATCAAAGGACACCTTAAATAATTATTCAAGATAACTCGCTGCCCCATCAGTGAAAGGGCTGCATTGTTTGAGCTCTTCAAGTACTTTTCAAGCAGAGGGAGCCGAGGTGGAGGAAGAGAGAGAGAGGCCCCTGCGAAACAGCTTTGTCCCGAGGAGCAATATCAGATGCAACTGCCTATTTTTTCCCGTAAAAGTATCATCTCAATTCTCTTCCTTCCCGCCATCGCACCATGTGGCCACCCACATCTAAAACCCAAAAACACAAAGCCATTCTTCCACTCCGGAGATCAAAAGGCTTAGAGGGGAGAAGAGCTAGCTTCGATTATCATACACAGTGCCGACGTCAAACAAAATCATTTTTCTACGTGTGCTTCTGATGGTTATTTAGCGTGCTTGTTTACAACGCACAGGTGTCCTGATTTAGCAACGGTGTCCATTCTGAGGTGGGTGGCCAGATTTCTGTAGGCTCTCTAAATCACAAACTACTTTGCATGCTTGTCTTGCTTAGAAATTGGTTTCAGAAGAACAGACCAGGTCTGTGCTATCTTGACAATCTTTCCCTCCTTTAGTCCCAGACATACACACACAGCCATTGCATTGTGGGAGCACAGTAGACTGTTATGGACTGGGCCAAGATCCTTGTCCAACTATGTGTCAGCTCAGAGAGATCAAAGCGGCCTGCTTTTACACTGTTAGCCTTGGCCAAAGGCAAGGCTGGCCTTTTTGAAAGCGTGGCTCAGCATAGCTCACATATTGTCATATCACGACCATGACAGGGCTCTCGGACAGTGTTGCCAGATGTGTCTGACCAAATCCCGCCCAAAAGCTTCTCAAAACCCGCCAAAATGTGCTAAATTCCACCCAAATTCAACAATTTACATCGACTTCTATGGGCCCAAAACGGCTGAAAAAAACGCAAAATGGCCAATTTTCCCCGTTTTTACCCGCCGACGCTCGTCCCAAGTAGCCCAATTGGGCGGGCACCCGCCCAATCTGGCAACACTGCTCTGGGAGGATGGAGACCTCTCCATCTCCTGCAGCTAGTGCTCTGGAGCGCTCGGGCTCAGCATGAAGTCATGAAGCTTTTTAGAGGAGCTAGCGCTCGCTGATCTACAAAAACCCCACAGCGGTCTGTCTTCATTAAACCACATGTCTGTCATCACAGTGTTTTTGAAATGGGGGTAGCCTATATTCCCATCTCTACTGGACGCCATGACGACCCGACCGGCCGGCCGGCAGTGTTTAATATTATCTGAGCACACAGAACACAATCTGTTTGACTGTCTACTGAATTTGAGCCACCACGTGAGAGAGACGGAGCAAAATGGCACGTGGACTATACTCCACTAAAACAATAAATAGACCAAATGATGCTGAGTCGCATATCAATCATCAACACAAAATGGAGTGATGAAGGATCATTGGTATTTAGGTCAATCCCATTGTTTTTACATTCTCCATATTCCATTCTGCATTTTTTCTTTACATTATTACAGTATGCATCAATGCATCGATAATGCTGGACCCAGCCACTATGGACCTTACTCCTCTAAGAATCCTGGTCCAACCTACGCTGACCTTATGACTCTACAATCTCTATCTATCTCTTCTTCCTCTGCCTTCCTGCTATTTCTGCCTCTCCTCTCTACCTCTCCTTTTCAATCCATCTCTAACAATGATGTTTTTCCCCATTTGTTAAGCACTTTGAGTTGCATGCCTTGTATGATACAGTGCTATACAAATACAATTATTAGGGCCCGAGCACCGGAGGGTGCGATGCCCTATTGTTCTTGCTTTGTTTTTCATTTTTCCCGCACGTCGGGCCATTTTTGAGGTGGTTGCCATGCGTAACTTTGAACGAAACTTGGCACAGGTGTTGGATATGGTGGCACGATGGACTCCAATAAAGCTCAGCCCCCAAATCGGCCGACGGGCTCAGTAGCGCCCCCTTAAGTCATGGGCCTATGGGGCGGGACCGACAAAAAGTTGAAGCTACGGACTCCAAATTTGTTTTGCTCTTAAACCCCACTAAGACGAGCAAAAAAGTCTTAAAGATGCCATGGCCACACCCAACAGGAAGTGAGGTAATTGGACTTAAAGTTGAACTTTTGTCAACTTTTGACATACGACAAAATTGTCATACCATGAACTTTGATGTACTCCTCCTGAACCGTACACTTGTTCGGTGTCGTTTCAATTTGTAAATGATCTTAAGACATCGCAGATGATATATTGCGAAGGAATTTTCAATATGTTGTAAGAAAACAAGATGGCGGCTTGCTGAAGTCTGATGAAAAAATCACAGAAAATATGCTTCTACTGTGCCCTTTCTGAGGGGGTTGCCATGCATATCTTTCAACAT